>NW_027394276.1:752581-1007327 GCF_049309525.1 Garra rufa | reverse complement strand
CAGTCACCAAAATTCATACACATATAGACCTCATCGGGCCGAACAAATTTCACACTCATAGTCCGTGCTTCGCCAAACAGGAAGTCGGCTATTCAGGGATGTCTAAAAAGTGCATGCAATGGAATTTGAAATACTCCTACTAGGCCTTTCCACCGATGGCCACCAAACTCGGTCAGCATGATCTCAAGACATTGGGGACGCAAAATTGCCAGGGGATTTTTGATATCTCGAACGGTTTGACCGTGACGGGGCGACAAATTTATGGCGAGAAATGAGAAACAGGAAGTGCCTAATAACTTTGACATACTTTGTCTGATTTTGACCAAACTTCAGCAGTTTGTTCATCGTCTGATGCCGATCACAGAGATGTGACTCTTATGAGTCAAAGTTATAGCGCCACCAACTGGCAGCAGAAAGCGTGACGTTTTTGAAACGCTTTAAACTCAGCCTCTTAATTTTACTCAATTTGCTTCAAACTTCATCACAATAATGTCAAAACACGACCGATAAGAATCTGTGAAGGGCGTTATCCATAACTTTTATCATGTTGCCATGGCAACGTGTCAAACTTTAACTTTAGTTTTTTGTGTTTTTGAGCCACTTAAAATGCTTAGAATTTCATGAAACTCAACACACACATCTGTATTAATGACAGTTAAACACTGATAAAAGCCCATAAATGGGCGTGGAGCAGGCGCTCCATAGCGCCACCTTTTGACAAAAGTTGGGGGGTTACTTTGTCCTACAGTCACCAAACTCGGTACATATATTGGACTCATCAAGCCGGACAACTTTCTAATTTACACCCATTAGCTACGACCAACAGGAAGTCAGCTATTTTTATTTAAATATGGATTTTTGGAAAAATCAAGCTGTGGAATTTGAAATACTCCTCCTAGACCTTTCCACCGATGGCCACCAAACTCGGTCAGCATGATCTCAAGATATTGGGAATGCAAAATTGCCAGGGGATTTTTGCTATCTCGAACGGTTTGGCCGTGGCAGGGCGACAAATTATGGCGAGAAATGAGAAACAGGAAATGTCTAATAATTTTGACACACTTTATCTGATTTTGACCAAACTTAAGCAGTTTGTTCGTCGTATGATACCGATCACAGAGATGTGACTATTATGAGTCAAAGTTATAGCGCCACCAACTGGCAGCAGGAAGTGTGTTGCTTGCAAAACGCTTTTAAATCAACCTCTTAATTTTACTCAATTTGCTTCAAACTTCATCAGAATAATATCAAAACACGGCCGATGAGAATCTGTGAAGGGGTCCTTGATACATCAAATGCTGTTGCCATGGCAACATGTCAAACTTTAACATTTGTTTCCTGTGTTTTTAAATATAGCTGTGAATAAATTCATATCACTCATAGCAGAATCAGACAGTTCACAGCAAACTTTGTCAACATGATGCCAAGATACTGAAGATGTTAAATTGTGAACGGCTTTGGGACATCTTGAACGGTGTTGATGTGGTGATTTATGAAAGTAACAATAAAAAAGATGAAGAGTTATTTTCATATATCTTTAAATTGCATTATTCTAACTCATCAAAACTTTTTACATATAAAGAACAAGAAATTCTTAGGAAATACGTGTAGTTTCAAAATGTTATCATGCTCAGAGGCCCCAAAAACATTAAAAGTGTCACATAAATTTGTCAGATTAAAGCTCTAATACCAGGGATGAACACTAGAGGTCCTCATAAGATAAGGAATCGTTTGACCTCTAATGCTATTTAGCTCATTCTCAGTGTATAAGAATGAAAATAATCCATAGAATCAGTTGATATAGACTGTACTGTCAGTGTACTTTTACATAATTATTTTGTATAGGTGCTTAAAGAGCATTAAAATCTTTTTTTAATCTTTTAAGGAAAAATTATATGATTTATATACATATATACAATCTCACTGATAGAATAAAAAATCTTATAAGTATGACACTATACTGCTCAGTTCACTTAATTAGAATGAGAAACAAATACATCAACTAAGTTAATATGTATTTATTTTTAATATATTTGTTTATAATTATTTCACAGATGCTTATAGATCATTAAAATATTAAAAAATTGATGTAGATCATAAAACATGGTAACTATTTAAAATAGGGTCTCTTTTGTTAACATTGGTTAATGAACTAACACACGAACGAACAACGAACAATATTTTTGTACTCGATTTTCTTCAAACTTCATCAGAATGATGTAAAAACACGGCCGATGAGAGTCTGTAAAGGCGTCCCTGATGCATCAAATGCTGTTGCCATGGCAAATAAATAAAAATACAAAATACATTTAAATATTTGTTTCCTGTGTTTTTGAGGCAGATAGCGTGCCTAGAATTTCATTTTCCATTTTCAATTTTCAATGATTTATTATATATTTAAAGTGCAGCATCCTAACTCTTTGAAACTTTTTTCATACAAATAACTATTCATTCTGATTAAACACAGTTCATTTCATAATTATACAAAACTCCACGAATGAAAGAAAATTAAAAAACAAATCTGATCTCACTCTGCTCTGCACTCTATGTGTGTGTTTGTGTGGTAAGTGGCTGAGTGTAAGGAGGTGGGATGGGTGGTAAGAGAAAGAGTCAGACAGGAGGAGAGACAGTAAGGGTTACTCCAAAGGGTTACTGTGAATGCATGTGCCAACCAGGCACCGTTTTCCTGATGCTATCGGGATGGCGACTGCCAGACGGCGAGGGCCCGGTCAACGCTGCTTGCAGCTTTAATTATTTTTTTTTTTTTTTTTTTTTTTTTTTTTTTTTCAACCTTCCGGGCACTTTTGGGGGCCTTAACATACTCAAAAACTCTTGAAAATTTGCACACACGTCGGAATCTGTGGCCATCAGGACGCCAAAGAGGCTGGGACCCGGGCGTGGTTCAGGGCCTCTACAGCGCCCCCTGGAACACAGTTTGAAAACTTGATGTACTGCGCACACATACTTGCATGTATTGATATGAAACTCGGTACGCATATAGATCTCACTGAGCCAAACAACTTTTGTACTCTATGTCATAGGCTCCACCTGACAGGAAGTGAGATATTTAGGGCTGTTTAAAAAGCGCATGCTCTGGAATTTAACGTACTCCTCCCAGGAATTCCATGGGATTGTCACCAAACTCGGTCAGCATGATCTCAAGACATTGGGGACGCTAAATTGCGAGGAGATTTTTGATATCTCGAACGGTTTGGCCGTGGCAAGGCAACAAAGTTATGGCGAGAATTGAGAAACAGGAAGTGTCTAATAACTGTTGACCACATTGCCTGATTCTGATGAAACTTCACCAGTTTGTTTGTTGTATGATGCCGATTCCATAAATGTGACTATTATGAGTCAAAGTTTAGCGCCACCAACTGGCAGCAGGAAGTGTGTCATTTTCAAAATGCTTTGAAATCAGCCTCTTAATTTTACTCGATTTTCTTTAAACTTCATCAAAATCATGTCAAAACACGGCCGATAAGAATATGTAAAGGGGTCGATGATAAATCGAATGCTGTTGCCATGGCAACATGTCAAACTTTAAAATTAGATTCCTGTCTTTTCGAGGCAGTTAACATGCTTAGAATTTCATGAAACTCAACACACACATCAATATTAATGATAGTTAGACACTGGCAAAAGGTCATAAATGGGCGTGGAGCAGGCACTCTATAGCGCCATCTTTTGACAAAAGTTGGGGGGTTAGTTTTTCCTACAGTCACCAAACTCTGTACATATATTAATCTCATCAATTTGGACAACTTTCTAAATCAAACTCATTAGCTAAGACCAACAGAAAGCCGGCTGTTTTGATTTGAAGGTGGATTTTTTGAAAAATCAGGTAGTAAACAAATTCACACTACTCCTAAGAACAACCAGCTGTTCACACCAAACTTTTTTAACATGAAGAGAAGATTCTGAAGATGTTAAATTGCGAGCGGATTTTGGATATCTCGAAAGGTGTTGACGTGGTGATTTTTTAAAGATGTAGTAAAAAACATAACCCTAATTTTTTATATCTTTAAAGTGCAGCATCCAAACTCTTTAAAACTTTTTTTCACACAGAGATCTAATAATTCTGAGCAAGTGCTGCAAATATAAATTTTATACAAGCTTCAATGAATTAAAGAAAATTAAAAAAATAACTCAGAAACCTGCTGTCACTCTGGTGAATGTCTCTACAGTATGTGTGTGCGTTCAGTCAGGCACAGAGAAGCTCATTATTGCAGGGGGGAGGGGTGAGAGGCAGAGAGGGTGACAGAGTAGAGAGCCATCCTACAGACCATCTTTGAACAAAATGCACATACTGTATGTATTTTAATTACATAAATATGTCTGATCTTTGAGAGTCTGATATTTTGAGAAAATATAAAGGGTCACTAAGTCTTTCATTGTTCGTATTTTGCAGTTGTTGTTTTTTATTTATTTTTTACTTAACTGTACCATGAACTTGTCCTATTCAGTCACATAGCAAAAGATTTAAAAAAAAATACAACTTTTTAGCATGATCAATTTATCTTCATTGATAGACAATATTTACATAGTGTTATTTATTGAATATAAAATAATAATAATAAAAAATTAAGACAAACTTTGACAACAAAACAAACGTTACTGTTATCTCTTCAAAACATCTGAAAACCATAATTTTAAGATCAGTTATATATATGTATCACCCCGTTAAAATACTCAACTTGATTTTTAAAGATATTTTGAAAGAATGAAGCGTTTATAGAGCACTTTATTGTGTATTGCTGTACACCCACATGAACTGTGTTCATGTTCATGTTAATTCACAGTACATAAACTTTATATGAATACTTTTTTTTAGCTTAATATTAATTAACATTAATAAATGCTATTTATTTATTGGTCATGTTAACTAATATAGTTAATTTTAACAAATGAAACTGGATGCCAACATTTTATATTTTGTGTGTATGTGTCTGTGTGTTGATTTTAAAGTGTAACCCTTTCAATTCTGTAAACTTAAAATCCAAACTAGCAGAGGGTTACTGTGAATGCATGTGCCAACTGGGCACCGTCTTCCTTATTGATTCTTAGTTATGTAGCACTTAAGAGTGATGTCTTATAACAGGAGTCACCAGCAAAGCAATATCCACACAAAAATTGTACAGATAGGTAACAATGACATTTAAGCAGAAGTGGTGGATGTAAAGGAAGCAATAATAACATTTTGCTATCATCATGAATCATGTTCTTATCATCTTCATCAGAAAATAGGGAATTTGTAGCATACTGGTTCACAGTTGGCATTATCTGAAGTCCTTGCATTGATTGCATTTAGTTAAATCAACATTATATTTGGTCAGTCTGATCTTGAGGCCTTAGAGATGTTAAATTGTGAAGATCTTGAGTTTTCATTAAAGGGCATGTCCGTGGTGGCCTGACAAAGTTTGATGTTTCTGCATAGACATAGAAGTGGTTATAACTTAGCCTGAAAATGTCTGATCTGCCACAAAATTCACAGGTTTGGTAAGAGTCCTGGCCTGAAGACACCTAAAGACCAATATTCAGATATTATCATAGCGCCACCTGTTGGCAGCAGGATATATCATATCTTTCACTAACTCAAACATACCAAGGTCAATCTGCACCAAACTTCATATGTTTGATAATAGTGCTGGCCTGAACACATCTACATGCCAATAATCAGTTATAGGCATAGCGCCACCAGCTGGCAGCGGCAAGTTTGGCACATTTAAGTGACTTTGACATATTTCTCCTACATTTACTGTATTAAAAGCATACTGCCCACCGTTTGCTGTTTTCCTGAAGCCACCGGTCGGCGGTGAGCCCGGGTGCGAGGGCCCGTTCATCGCTGCTCGCAGCTTTAATTAGGGCCCGAGCACCGATGGTGTGAGGACCCTATTGGATCTGCTTCGTTTATTATTAGGGCCCGAGCCCAAAAGGGCGAAGGCCCTATTGTTCTTCTAAGGATTCTTTTTTTTTTTTTTTTTTTTTCCTCAACCGTTGGGGCACTTTTGGGGGCCTTAACATATTCAAAAACTCTTGAAAATTTGCACACACGTTGGAATCTGCCGTCGTCCGGACGCCACAGAGGCTGGGACCCGGGCGTGGTTCAGGGCCTCTACAGCGCCCCCAGGAACACAGTTTGAAAACTTGATGTACTGTGCACACATACTTGCACATATTGATATGAAACTCGGTACACATATAGAACTCATCGAGCTGAACAACTTTTGTACTCTATGTCATGGGCTCCACGCAACAGGAAGTGAGATATTTAGGGCTGTTTAAAAAGTGCATGCTCTGGAATTTAACGTACTCCTCCCAGGAATTCCATGGGATTGTCACCAAACTCGGCCAGCATGATCTCAAGACATTGGGGATGCTAAATTGCGAGGAGATTTTTGATATCTCGAACGGTTTGGCCGTGGCAAGGCGACAAAGTTATGGCGAGAAATGAGAAACAGGAAGTGTCTAATAACTGTTGCACACATTGCCTGATTCTGATGAAACTTCACCAGTTTGTTCGTTGTATGATGCTGATTCCATAAATGTGACTATTATGAGTCAAAGTTATAGCGCCACCAACTGGCAGCAGAAGGCGTGTAATTTTCAAAATGCTTTGAAATCAGCCTCTTAATTAGGGCCCGAGCCCAAAAGGGCGAAGGCCCTATTGTTCTTCTAAGGGTTCTTATTTTTAGGGCCCGAGCCCAAAAGGGCGAAGGCCCTATTGTTCTTCTAAGGGTTATTAGGGCCCGAGCCCAAAGGGGCGAAGGCCCTATTGTTCTTCTAAGGATTCTTATTAGGGCCCGAGCCCAAAAGGGCGAAGGCCCTATTGTTCTTCTAAGGATTATTAGGGCCCGAGCCCAAAAGGGCGAAGGCCCTATTGTTTTTCTAAGGATTATTAGGGCCCGAGCCCAAAAGGGCGAAGGCCCTATTGTTCTTCTAAGGGTTCTTATTTTTTTTTTTTTTTTTTATTTTTTTTTACACCTTCCGGGCACTTTTGGGGGCCTTAACATACTCAAAAACTCTTGAAAATTTGCACACACGTCGGAATCTGCGGCCATCAGGACGCCACAGAGGCTGGGACCCGGGCGTGGTTCAGGGCCTCTACAGCGCCCCCTGGAACACAGTTTGAAAACTTGATGTACTGCGCACACATACTTGCACGTACTGATATGAAACTCGGTACACATATAGATCTCACTGAGCCAAACAACTTTTGTACTCTATGTCATAGGCTCCACGCAACAGGAAGTGAGATATTTAGGGCTGTTTAAAAAGCGCATGCTCTGGAATTTAACGTACTCCTCCCAGGATTTCTATAGGATTGTCACCAAACTTGGTCAGCATGATCTCAAGACATTGGGGATGCTAAATTGCGAGGGGATTTTTGATATCTCGAACGGTTTGGCCGTGGCAAGGCGACATAGTTTTGGCGAGAAATGAGAAACAGGAAGTGTCTAATAACTGTTGCACACATTGCCTGATTCTTATGAAACTTCACTAGTTTGTTCGTTGTATGATGCCGATTCCATAAATGTGACTATTATGAGTCAAAGTTATAGCGCCACCAACTGGCAGCAGGAAACGTGTCATTTTCAAAATCCTTTGAAATCAGCCTCTTAATTTTACTCGATTTTCTTTAAACTTCATCAAAATCATGTCAAAACACGGCCGATAAAGAATATGTAAAGGGGTCGATGATAAATCAAATGCTGTTGCCATGGCAACGTGTCAAACTTTAAAATTAGATTCCTGTCTTTTCAAGGCAGATAACATGCTTAGAATTTCATGAAACTCAACACACACATCAATATTAATGATAATTAGACACTGGCAAAAGGTCATAAATGGGCGTGGAGCAGGCACTCTATAGCGCCATCTTTTGACAAAAGTTGGGGGGTTAGTTTTTCCTACAGTCACCAAACTCTGTACTTATATTGTTCTCATCAATCTGGACAACTTTCTAAATCAAACTCATTAGCTAAGACCAACAGAAAGCCGGCCATTTTGATTTGAATGTGGATTTTTTGAAAAGCCAGGTAGTAAACAAATTCACACTACTCCTAAGAACAACCAGCTGTTCACACCAAACTTTTTTAACATGAAGAGAAGATTCTGAAGATGTTAAATTGCGAGCGGATTTGGGATATCTCGAACGGTGTTGACGTGGTGATTTTTTAAAGATATAGTAAAAATTATTTTTATATCTTTAAAGTGCAGCATCCAAACTCTTTAAAACTTTTTTCACACAGAGATCTAATCATTCTGAGCAAGTGCTGGTAATATCAAAACTATTCAAGCTTCTATGAATTAAAGAAAATTAAAAAAAGAACTCAGAAACCTCACTCTGCCTGACTGTGTTCAGTCACTGCAGAATGACAGTTAGAGTGGCTTAAGGGGGGAGGGGTGAAAGGGAGAGAGGGAGAGAGGGAGAGAGGGATAGAGAGTGAAACATGCTATCTTGCTATAGACCATCTTTGAGAAATGCACATATATATATATATATATAGTGTAATCGAAATAAATACGTCTGATCTTTGAGAGTCTGATATTTTGAGAAAATATAAAGGGTCACTAAGTCATTCATTGTATGTATTTTGCAGTTGTTGTTTTTTTATTTATTTATTTTTTACTGAACTATACCATGAACTTGTGCTATTCAGTCACATAGCAAAAGATTAAGAAAAATGCAACTTTTAGCATTAGCGATTTATCTTCATTGATAGACATTTATTTTCATAGTGTTATTTATTGAATATAAAATTTAAATTAACAATTTCAAGACAAACTTGGACAACAAAACAAGCTTTGCTGTTATCTGTTCAAAACATCTGAAAATTATACCATTTTAAGATGAGTTATATATATATATATATATATATATATATATATCACCCCATTTCAATACTCAACTTGTTTTTAAAGATATTTTGAAAGAATGAAGCGTTTATAGAGCACTTTATTGTGTATTGCTGTACACCCCCATGAACTGTGTTCATGTTCATGTTAATTCACAGTACATAAACTATATATGAATACTTTTTTTAGCTTAATATTAATTAACATTAATAAATGCTATTTATTTATTGGTCATGTTAACTAATATAGTTAATGCTAACAAATGAAACTGAATGGCAACATTTTATATTTTGTGTGTATGTGTCTGTGTGTTGATTTTAAAGTCTAACCCTTTCAATTCTGTAAACTTAAAATCCAAACTAGCAGAGGGTTACTGTGAATGCATGTGCCAACTGGGCACCGTCTTCCTTATTGATTCTTAGTTATGTAGCGCTTAAGAGTGATGTCTTGTAACAGGAGTCACCTGCAAAGCAATATCCACACACAAATTGAACAGATAGGTAACAATGACATTTAAGCAGAAGTGGTGGACGTAAAGCAAGCAATAATAACATTTTGCTATCATCATGAATCATGTTCTTATCATCATTTGTAGCATACTGGTTCACAGTTGGCATTTATCTGAAGTCCTTGCATTGATTGCATTTAGTTAAATCAACATTATATTTGGTCAGTCTGATCTTGAAGCCTTAGAGATGTTAAATTGTGAAGATCTTGAGTTTTCATTAAAGGGCATGTCCGTGGTGGCCTGACAAAGTTTGATGTTTCTGCATAGACATAGAAGTGGTTATAACTTAGCCTGAAAATGTCTGATCTGCCACAAAATTCACAGGTTTGGTAAGAGTCCTGGCCTGAAGACACCTAAAGACCAATATTCAGATATTATCATAGCGCCACCTGTTGGCAGCAGGATATCTCATATATTTCACTAACTCAAAAATGCCAAGGTCAATCTGCACCAAACTTCATATGTTTGATAATAGTGCTGGCCTGAACACATCTACATGCCAATAATCAGTTATAGGCATTGTGCCACCAGCTGGCAGCGGCAAGTTTGGCACATTTAAGTGACTTTGACATATTTCTCCTACATTTACTGTATTAAAAGCATACTGCCCACCGTTTGCTGTTTTCCTGAAGCCACCGGTCGGCGGTGAGCCCGGGTGCGAGGGCCCGTTCATCGCTGCTCGCAGCTTTAATTAGGGCCCGAGCACCGATGGTGTGAGGACCCTATTGAATCTGCTCCGTTTATTAGGGCCCGAGCACCGATGGTGTGAGGACCCTATTGGATCTGCTTCGTTTATTATTATTATTATTATTCTTCTTCTCCGGAATGAATCGCATTTTTGAGGGCCTAAACATACCCGAAAACTCATGAAACTTTGCACACACATCAAACCTGGCGAAAATGGATGTCTGATATGGGTTTCAGAGATGGGTGTGGCAAAACGGCTCGATAGCGCCACCTTTACACGTTCCGCGGTGTGCGCTTTCAGCTATGATTCACGTACATGCATGAAAATCGGTACACACATGTAACTCACCAATACCTACAAAAAAGCCTCCTGGGACAAAATCCGAAACCCAACAGGAAGTCGGTTATTATTAATTTTCTTAGCAAAATTTGTGTCATTTTTGCCATTTTCAGGCGTCGTACTTGAACGAACTCCTCCTAGAGATTTACTCCGATCAACAGCAAATTTGGTGAGTCTAATCTAAAGCCCTTTGTGACGTTAAATTGTGAAGATCTAGAGTTTTCATCGGAGGGCGTGTCCGTGGCGGCCTCGCAATTTTCGATGTTTCGCCATGAAAAAGGAAGTTGCTATAACTTAGGCATAAAATGTCCGATCTGTCCCAAACTTCACATGTGTGATAACACTCCTGACCTGATGACATCTACATATCCATATTCAGTTATAGTCATAGCGCCACCTGCTGGCAACAGGAAGTGTCATGCTGTACTCCACAACCAACTCCTCCTAGAGATTTATACAGATCAACACCAAAATCGGTCAGTCTAATATAAAGGCCTTAGTGATGTTAAATTGTGAAGATCTTGAGTTTTCGTTGAAGGGCGTGTCCGTGGCGGCCTGACAAATTTCGAGGTCTCGCCATGGATATAAAACTTGTTATAACTCAGCCATAAAATGTCCGATTTGCCTCAAACTTCACATATTCGATAAGAGTCCTGGCCTGAACACATCTGAAGGCCAATAATCTATTATAATCACAGCGCCACCTGTTGGCAACAGGAAATGACTTGTATCAAACTCCTCCTAGAGATTTAATGATATCGACATTATATTTGGTCAGTCTGATCTAGAGGCCTTAGAGATGTTAAATTGCGAAGATCTTGAGTTTTCGTTAAAGGGCGTGTCCGTGGCTGCGTGACAAAGTTTGATGTTTCGCCATGGACATAGAAGTTATTATAACTCAGCCATAAAATGTCCGATCTGCCTCAAACTTCACAGGTTTGGTAAGAGTCCTGGCCTGAAGACACCTAAAGGCCAATATTCAGATATTATCATAGCGCCACCTGTTGGTAGCAGGATATATCATATCTTTCACTAACTCAAACATACCAAGGTCAATCTGCACCAAACTTCATATGTTTGATGAAAGTGGTAGCCTAAACACATCTACATGCCAATAATCAGTTATAGGCATAGCGCCACCAGCTGGCGGCAGTAAATTTGGCACATTTAAGTGACTTTGACATATTTCTCCTATTTTTACTGTATTAAAAGCATACTACCCACCATTTGCTGTGTTCCTAAAGCCACCGGTCAGCGGTGAGCCCGTGTGCGAGGGCCCGTTCATCGCTGCTTGCAGCTTTAATTATTATTATTATTATTATTATTATTCTTCTTCTTCTCCAAAATGAATCGCATTTTAGAGGACCTAAACATGCCCGAAAACTCACAAAACTTTGCACACACATCAAACCTGGCGAAAATTTACGTCTGATATGGGTTTCAGAAGTGGGTGTGGCAAAATGGCTCGACAGCGCCACCTTTAGACGTTCAGCGGTGTGCGCTTTCAGCTGTGATTCACGTACATGCACGGAAATCGGTACACACATGTAACACACCAATGCCTACAAAAAAGCCTCTTGGACCAAAATCCGGAACCCAACAGGAAGTCGGTTAATATTAATATTCTCAACAAAATTTGTGTCATTTTTGCCATTTTCAGGCGTCGTACTTGAACGAACTCCTCCTAGAGGTTTATTCGGATCAACACCAAATTTGCAGAGTCTAGTCTAAAGCCCTTTGTGACGTTAAATTGTGAAGATCTAGAGTTTTTATCGGAGGGCGTGTCCGTGGCGGCCTCGCAAATTTCGATGTTTCGCCATGAAAAAGGAAGTTGCTATAACTCAGGCATACAATGTCCGATCCGTCCCAAACTTCACATGTGTGATAACACTCCTGACCTGATGACATCTACATGCCCATATTCAGTTTTACTCATAGCGCCACCTGCTGGCAACAGGAAGTGTCATGCTGTACTCTGCAACAAACTCCTCCAAGAGATTTTATCAGATCAACACCAAAATCGGTCAGTCTAATAAAAAGGCTTTAGCGATGTTAAATTGCGAAGATCTTGAGTTTTCGTTGAAGGGCGTGTCCGTGGCGGCCTGGCAAATTTCGAGGTCTCGCCATGGATAATACACTTGTTATAACTCAGCCATAAAATGTCCGATTTGCCTCAAACTTCACATGTTCGATAAGAGTCCTGGCCTGAACCAATCTGACGGCCAATATTCTATTATAATCACAGCGCCACCTGTTGGCAACAGGAAATGACTTGTACCAAACTCCTCCTAGAGATTTAATGATATCAACATTATATTTGGTCAGTCTGATCTAGAGGCCTTAGAGATGTTAAATTGCGAAGATCTTGAGTTTTCGTTAAAGGGCGTGTCTGTGGCTGCATGACAAAGTTTGATGTTTCGCCATGGACATAGAAGTTGTTATAACTCAGCCATAAAATATCCGATCTGCCTCAAACTTCACAGGTTTGGTAAGAGTCCTGGCCTGAAGACATCTAAAGGCCAATATTCAAATATTATCATAGCGCCACCTGTTGGCACGAGGATATATCATATCTTTCACTAACTCAAACATACCAAGGTCGATCTGCACCAAACTTCATATGTTTGATGAAAGTGCTGGCCTGAACACATCTACATGCCAATAATCAGTTATAGGCATAGCGCCACCAGCTGGCAGCAGGAAGTTTGGCACATTTAAGTGACTTTGATCTATTTTTCCTAGATTTACTGTATTAAAAGCATACTGCCCACCGTTTGCTGTGTTCCTAAAGCCACCGGTCGGCGGTGAGCCCGTGTGCGAGGGCCCGTTCATCGCTGCTTGCAGCTTTAATTATTATTATTATTATTATTATTATTCTTCTTATCCGGAATGAATCGCATTTTTGAGGGCCTAAACATACCCGAAAACTAACGAAACTTTGCACACACATCAGACCTGGCGAAAATGGACGTCTGATATGGGTTGCAGAAGTGGGTGTGGCAAAATGGCTCAATAGCGCCACCTTTACACGTTCCGCGGTGTGCGCATTCTGCTGTGATTATCGTACATGCACAAAAATCGGTACACACATGTAACACACCAATACCTACAAAAAAGCCTCTTGAGATAAAATCCGAAACCCAACAGGAAGTCGGTTATTATTAATTTTCTCAGCAAAATTTGTGTCATTTTTGCCATTTTCAGGTGTCATACTTGAACGAACTCCTCCTAGAGATTTATTCCGATCAACACCAAATTTGGTGAGTCTAATCTAAAGCCCTTTGTGACGTTAAATTGTGAAGATCTAGAGTTTTCATCGGAGGGCGTGTCCGTGGCGGCCTCGCAAATTTCGATGTTTCGCCATGAAAAAGGAAGTTGCTATAACTTAGGCATAAAATGTCCGATCTGTCCCAAACTTCACATGTGTGATAACACTCCTGACCTGAAGACATCTACATGCCCATATTCAGTTATAGTCATAGCGCCACCTGCAGGCAACAGGATGTGTCATGCTGTACTCTACAACCAACTCCTCCAAGAGATTTATACAGATCAACACCAAAATCGGTCAGTCTAATATAAAGGCCTTAGCGATGTTAAATTGCGAAGATCTTGAGTTTTCGTTGAAGGGCGTGTCCGTGGCGGCCTGACAAATTTCGAGGTCTCGCCATGGATATAAAACTTGTTATAACTCAGCCATAAAATGTCCGATTTGCCTCAAACTTCACATATTCGATAAGAGTCCTGGCCTGAACACATCTCAAGGCCAACATTCTATTATAATCACAGCGCCACCTGTTGGCAACAGGAAATGACTTGTATCAAACTCGTCTTAGAGATTTAATGATATTAACATTATATTTGGTCATTCTGATCTAGAGGCCTTAAACATGTTAAATTGCGAAGATCTTGAGTTTTCGTTAAAGGGCGTGTCTGTGGCGGCCTGACAAAGTTTGATGTTTCGCCATGGACATAGAAGTTGTTATAACTCAGCCATAAAATGTCCGATCTGCCTCAAACTTCACAGGTTTGGTAAGAGTCCTGGCCTGAAGACACCTAAAGGCCAATATTCAGATATTATCATAGCGCCACCTGTTGGCAGCAGGATATATCATATCTTTCACTAACTCAAACATACCAAGGTCAATCTGCACCAAACTTCATATGTTTGATGAAAGTGGTGGCCTGAACACATCTACATGCCAATAATCAGTTATATGCATAGCGCCACCAGCTGGCAGCAGGAAATTTGGCACATTTAAGTGACTTTGACATATTTCTCCTATTTTTACTGTATTAAAAGCATACTACCCACCATTTGCTGTTTTTACTAAAGCCACCGGTCGGCGGTGAGCCCGGGTGCGAGGGCCCGTTCATCGCTGCTTGCAGCTTTAATTATTATTATTATTCTTCTTCTCCAGAATGAATCGCATTTTTGAGGGCCTAAACATACCCGAAAACTCATGAAACTTTGCACACACATCAAACCTGGCGAAAATGGATGTCTGATATGGGTTTCAGAGATGGGTGTGGCAAAACGGCTCGATAGCGCCACCTTTACACGTTCCGCGGTGTGCGCTTTCAGCTATGATTCACGTACATGCATGAAAATCGGTACACACATGTAACTCACCAATACCTACAAAAAAGCCTCCTGGGACAAAATCTGAAACCCAACAGGAAGTCGGTTATTATTAATTTTCTTAGCAAAATTTGTGTCATTTTTGCCATTTTCAGGCGTCGTACTTGAACGAACTCCTCCTAGAGATTTACTCCGATCAACAGCAAATTTGGTGAGTCTAATCTAAAGCCCTTTGTGACGTTAAATTGTGAAGATCTAGAGTTTTCATCGGAGGGCGTGTCCGTGGCGGCCTCGCAAATTTCGATGTTTCGCCATGAAAAAGGAAGTTGCTATAACTTAGGCATAAAATGTCCCATCTGTCCCAAACTTCACAAGTGGGATAACACTCATGACCTGATGACATCTACATATCCATATTCAGTTATAATCATAGCGCCACCTGCTGGCAACAGGAAGTGTCATGCTGTACTCTACAACCAACTCCTCCTAGAGATTTATGCAGATCAACACCAAAATCGGTCAGTCTAATATAAAGGCCTTAGTGATGTTAAATTGTGAAGATCTTGAGTTTTCGGTAAAGGGCGTGTCCGTGGCGGCCTGACAAATTTCGAGGTCTCGCCATGGATATAAAACTTGTTATAACTCAGCCATAAAATGTCCGATTTGCCTCAAACTTCACATATTCGATAAGAGTCCTGGCCTGAACACATCTGAAGGCCAATATTGTATTATAATCACAGCGCCACCTGTTGGCAACAGGAAATGACTTGTATCAAACTCCTCCTAGAGATTTAATGATATCAACATTATATTTGGTCAGTCTGATCTAGAGGCCTTAGAGATGTTAAATTGCGAAGATCTTGAGTTTTCGTTAAAGGGCGTGTCCGTGGCGGCGTGACAAAATTTGATGTTTCGCCATGGACATAGAAGTTGTTATAACTCAGCCATAAAATGTCCGATTTGCCTCAAACTTCACAGGTTTGGTAAGAGTCCTGGCCTGAAGACACCTAAAGGCCAATATTCAGATATTATCATAGCGCCACCTGTTGGCAGCAGGATATATAATATCTTTCACTAACTCAAACATACCAAGGTCAATCTGCACCAAACTTCATATGTTTGATGAAAGTGGTGGCCTGAACACATCTACATGCCAATAATCAGTTATATGCATAGCGCCACCAGCTGGCAGCAGGAAATTTGGCACATTTAAGTGACTTGACATATTTCTCCTATTTTTAATGTATTAAAAGCATACTACCCACCGTTTGCTGTTTTCCTAAAGCCACCGGTCGGCGGTGAGCCCGGGTGCGAGGGCCCGTTCATCGCTGCTTGCAGCTTTAATTATTATTAGGGCCCGAGCACCGATGGTGTGAGGACCCTATTGGATCTGCTTCGTTTATTATTATTATTATTATTATTCTCCAAAATGAATCGCATTTTTGAGGGCTTAGACATACCCGAAAACTCATGAAACTTCGCACACACATCAGACCTGGCGAAAATTTACGTCTGATATGGGTTGCAGAAGTGGGTGTGGCAAAATGGCTCGATAGCGCCACCTTTACACGTTCCGCGGTGTGCGCTTTCAGTTGTGATTCACGTACATGCACGAAAATCGGTACACACATGTAGCTCACCAATACCTACAAAAAAGCCTCTTGGAGCAAAATTTGACACCCAACAGGAAGTCGGTTATTTTTAATTTTCTCAGCAAAATTTGTGTAATTTTTGCCATTTTCAGGCGTCATACTTGAACGAACTCCTCCTAGAGATTTATTCGGATCAACGGCAAATTTGGTGAGTCTAATCTAAAGCCCTTTGTGACGTTAAATTGCGAAGATCTAGAGTTTTCATCGGAGGGCGTGTCCGTGGCGGCCTGGCAAATTTCGATGCTTCGCCATGAAAAAGGAAGTTGCTATAACTCAGGCATAAAATGCCCGATCTGCCCCAAACTTCACATGTGTGATAACACTCCTGACCTGATGACATCTACATGCCCATATTCAGTTTTACTCATAGCGCCACCTGCTGGCACCAGGAAGTGTCATGCTGTACTCTGCAACAAACTCCTCCAAAAGATTTAATCAGATCAACACCAAAATCGGTCAGTCTAATAAAAAGGCTTTAGCGATGTTAAATTGCGAAGATCTTGAGTTTTCGTTGAAGGGTGTGTCCGTGGCGGCCTGGCAAATTTCGTGGTCTCGCCATGGATATAAAACTTGTTATAACTCAGCCATAAAATGTCCGATTTGCCTCAAACTTCACATGTTCGATAAGAGTCCTGGCCTGAACCAATCTGAAGGCCTATATTCTATTATAATCACAGCGCCACCTGTTGGCAATAGGAAATGACTTGTACCAAACTCCTCCTAGAGATTTAATGATATCAACATTATATTTGGTCAGTCTGATCTCGAGGCCTTAGAGATGTTAAATTGTGAAGATCTTGAGTTTTCGTTAAAGGGCGTGTCCATGGCGGCCTGACAAAGTTTGATGTTTCGCCATGGACATAAAAGTTGTTATAACTCAGCCATAAAATGTCCGATCTGCCTCAAACTTCACATGTTTGGTAAAAGTCCTGGCCTGAAGACATCTAAAGGCCAATATACAGATATTATTATAGCGCCACCTATTGGCAGCAGGATATATCATATCTTGCACTAACTCACACATACCAAGGTCAATCTGCACCAAACTTCATATGTTTGATCAAAGTGCTGGCCTGAACACATCTACATGTCAATAATCAGTTATAGGCATAGCGCCACCAGCTGGCAGCAGGAAGTTTGGCACATTTAAGTGACTTTGATCTATTTTTCCTACATTTACTGTATTAAAAGCATACTGCCCACCGTTTGCTGTGTTCCTAAAGCCACCGGTCGGCGGTGAGCCCGTGTGCGAGGGCCCGTTCATCGCTGCTTGCAGCTTTAATTATTATTATTATTCTTCTCCAAAATGAATCGCATTTTTGAGGGCTTAGACATACCCGAAAACTCATGAAACTTCGCACACACATCAGACCTGGCGAAAATTTACGTCTGATATGGGTTTCAGAAGTGGGTGTGGCAAAATGGCTCGACAGCGCCACCTTTACACGTTCCGCGGTGTGCGCTTTCAGTTGTGATTCACGTACATGCACGTAAATCGGTACACACATGTAACACACCAATACCTACAAAAAAGCCTCTTGGAGCAAAATCCGGAACCCAACAGGAAGTCGGTTAATATTAATATTCTCAACAAAATTTGTGTCATTTTTGCCATTTTCAGGCGTCGTACTTGAACGAACTCCTCCTAGAGGTTTATTCGGATCAACACCAAATTTGCAGAGTCTAGTCTAAAGCCCTTTGTGACGTTAAATTGTGAAGATCTAGAGTTTTCATCGGAGGGCGTGTCCATGGCGGCCTCGCAAATTTTGATGTTTCGCCATGAAAAAGGAAGTTGCTATAACTCAGGCATACAATGTCCGATCCGTCCCAAACTTCACATGTGTGATAACAATCCTGACCTGATGACATCTACATGCCCATATTCAGTTTTACTCATAGCGCCACCTGCTGGCAACAGGAAGTGTCATGCTGTACTCTGCAACAAACTCCTCCAAGAGAATTTATCAGATCAACACCAAAATCGGTCAGTCTAATAAAAAGGCTTTAGCGATATTAAATTGCGAAGATCTTGAGTTTTCGTTGAAGGGCGTGTCCGTGGCGGCCTGGCAAATTTCGAGGTCTCGCCATGGATAATACACTTGCTATAACTCAGCCATAAAATGTCCGATTTGCCTCAAACTTCACATGTTCGATAAGAGTCCTGGCCTGAACCAATCTGAAGGCCAATATTCTATTATAATCACAGCGCCACCTGTTGGCAACAGGAAATGACTTGTATCAAACTCCTCCTAGAGATTTAATGATATCAACATTATATTTGGTCAGTCTGATCTAGAGGCCTGAAAGATGTTAAATTGCGAAGATCTTGAGTTTTCGTTAAAGGGCGTGTCTGTGGCTGCATGACAAAGTTTGATGTTTCGCCATGGACATAGAAGTTGTTATAACTCAGCCATAAAATGTCCGATCTGCCTCAAACTTCACAGGTTTGGTGAGAGTCCTGGCCTGAAGACACCTAAAGACCAATATTCAGATATTATCATAGCGCCACCTGTTGGCAGCAGGATATATCATATCTTTCACTAACTCAAACATACCAAGGCCAATCTGCACCAAACTTCATATGTTTGATGAAAGTGGTGGCCTGAACACATCTACATGTCAATAATCAGTTATAGGCATAGCGCCACCAGCTGGCAGCAGGAAATTTGGCACATTTAAGTGACTTTGACATATTTCTCCTATTTTTACTGTATTAAAAGCATACTACCCACCATTTGCTGTGTTCCTAAAGCCACCGGTCGGCGGTGAGCCCGTGTGCGAGGGCCCGTTCATCGCTGCTTGCAGCTTTAATTATTATTATTCTTCTTCTCCGGAATGAATCGCATTTTTGAGGGCCTAAACATACCCGAAAACTCATGAAACTTTGCACACACATCAAACCTGGCGAAAATGGACGTCTGATATGGGTTGCAGAAGTGGGTGTGGCAAAATGGCTCAATAGCGCCACCTTTACACGTTCCGCGGTGTGCGCATTCAGCTGTGATTCACGTACATGCACGCAAATCGGTACACACATGTAACTCACCAATACCTACAAAAAAGCCTCCTGGGACAAAATCCGAAACCCAACAGGAAGTCGGTTATTATTAATTTTCTTAGCAAAATTTGTGTCATTTTTGCCATTTTCAGGCGTCATACTTGAACGAACTCCTCCTAGAGATTTATTCGGATCAACACCAAATTTGGTGAGTCTAATCTAAAGCCCTTTGTGACATTAAATTGCGAAGATCTAGAGTTTTCATCAGAGGGCGTGTCCGTGGCGGCCTCGCAAATTTCGATGTTTCGCCATGAAAAAGGAAGTTGCTATAACTCAGGCATAAAATGCCCGATCTGCCCCAAACTTCACATGTGTGATAACACTCCTGACCTGAAGACATCTACATGCCCATATTCAGTTTTACTCATAGCGCCACCTGCAGGCACCAGGAAGTGTCATGCTGTACTCTGCAACAAATTCCTCCTGGAGATTTAATCAGATCAACACCAAAATCGGTCAGTCTAATAAAAAGGCTTTAGCGATGTTAAATTGCGAAGATCTTGAGTTTTCGTTGAAGGGCGTGTCCGTGGCGGCCTGGCAAATTTCGTGGTCTCGCCATGGATATAAATCTTGTTATAACTCAGCCATAAAATGTCCGATTTGCCTCAAACTTCACATGTTCGATAAGAGTCCTGGCCTGAACCAATCTGAAGGCCTATATTCTATTATAATCACAGCGCCACCTGTTGGCAACAGGAAATGACTTGTACCAAACTCCTCCTAGAGATTTACTGATATCAACATTATATTTGGTCAGTCTGATCTCGAGGCCTTAGAGATGTTAAATTGTGAAGATCTTGAGTTTTCGTTAAAGGGCGTGTCCATGGCGGCCTGACAAAGTTTGATGTTTCGCCATGGACATAAAAGTTGTTATAACTCAGCCATAAAATGTCCGATCTGCCTCAAACTTCACATGTTTGGTAAGAGTCCTGGCCTGAAGACATCTAAAGGCCAATATACAGATATTATTATAGTGCCACCTATTGGCAGCAGGATATATCATATCTTGCACTAACTCACACATACCAAGGTCAATCTGCACCAAACTTCATATGTTTGATGAAAGTGATGGCCTGAACACATGTACATGCCAATAATCAGTTATTGGCATAGCGCCACCAGTTGGCAGCAGGAAGTTTGGCACATTTAAGTGACTTTGATCTATTTTTCCTACATTTACTGTATTAAAAGCATACTGCCCACCGTTTGCTGTGTTCCTAAAGCCACCGGTCGGCGGTGAGCCCGTGTGCGAGGGCCCGTTCATCGCTGCTTGCAGCTTTAATTCTTCTTCTTCTTCTTCTTCTTCTTCTTCTTCTCCAAAGTGAAAAGTCTTTTTGAGGGCCTAAACATGCCCGAAAACTCACGAAACTTTGCACACGCATCAGACCTGGCGAAAATTTACATCTGATATGGTTTTCAAAAGTGGGTGTGACAAAATGGCTCGATAGCGCCACCTATAAAATTTCAACGGAGTGCCCCTCGAGCTACGTTTCATGTACATGTACGAAACTCGGTACACATATGTAACACACCAATACCTACAAAAAAGTCTCCTGGTGCAACATCCGAAACCCAACAGGAAGTCCGTTATATTGAATTTCCTGTACGATTTTTGTGCAGTTTTTGCCATTTTCAGGCCTCATACTTTAACGAACTCCTCCTACAGTTTTTATCCGATCATCTTCAAATTTGCTGAGTGTCATCATAAGGCCTTTGCGATGTTAAATTGCGAAGCTTTAGAGTTTTCGTCAAAGGGCGTGTCCGTGGCGGCCGGACAAACTTTGATGTTTCGCCATGAAAAAGGAAGTTGCTATAACTCAGGCATACGATGTCCGATCTGCCTCAAACTTCACATGTTTGATGACAGTCCGGTCCTGAACACACGTCAGTGCCCATATTCAGTTATAGTCATAGCGCCACCTGCTGACAACAGGAAATGACATGTTTAACACTGTTACGGACTCCTAGAAACATATTGAAAAGCGTTAACAAGTCTTAAATAGGCTAGCAACATGCTACAAACATGCTAAAACATGCTAGCAACACTTAGCTAAGAGCTAAAGCATGCTATTAATACAAATACAAAAGGAAATTGCTGTAACTCATGTATATAATGTAGAATCTGACCCAAACTTAATATTCAACATGCTACAAAAATAATAAAGCATGCTAGCAACACTTAGCTAATATGCTAAAGCATGCTAATAATACAATGAAACAGGAAGTTACTCTAACTCAGGCATACAATGTCCAATCAGCCCCAAACTTAACATGTTTGATAAGAATCCTGGCCTAAACACACGCCCATGCCCGTATTCAGTTATAGTGATAGCGCCACCTACTGTCAACAGGAAGCCACATGTTTAATACTGTTGTGGATGCCTAGCAACATTTTAAAAAAATTCAACAACTGTTAAACAGGGTAGCAACATGCTAGAAACATGCTATAACATGTTAGCAACATTTAGCTAAGTGCTAAAGCATACTCTTAATGCAATGAAACAGGAAGTTACTGTAACTCAGGCATGCAATGTCCAATCAGCCCCAAACTTCACATGTTTGATAACAGTCCTGGCCTGAAGATATCTACATGCCAATATTCAGTTATAGTTATAGCGCCACCTACTGTCAACAGGAAGTGACATGTTTAACACTGTGACACACTATTAGCAACACACTAAAAAAGCCATTGAGTGCTAAACTAGTTTAAAACGTACTCAAACATGCTAGCAACACTTACTTAGTGCTAAAGCATGTTGTTAAAGACATAAAACAGGAAGTTACTGTAACTCAGACATGCAATGTCCAATCAGCCCCAAACTTCACGTTTGATAAGAGTCCTGGCCTGAAGATATATACATGCCCATATTCAGTTATAGTCACAGCGCCACCTGCTGACAACAGGAAG
The DNA here is from genome assembly GCF_049309525.1 of Garra rufa. Lineage (NCBI taxonomy): Eukaryota > Metazoa > Chordata > Actinopteri > Cypriniformes > Cyprinidae > Garra > Garra rufa. Next base: position 984,733 of record NW_027394276.1, on the reverse strand, counting down.
TGACGTTTAATGGTGTTACGGACTCCTAGCAACATAATAAAAAGCGTCAGCAAGTTTTAAATAGGCTAGCATCATGCTAGAATCATGTTAAAACATGCTAGCAACACTTAGCTGAGAGCTAAAGCATGATATTAATACAAAGAAAAATAAGTGTAACTCATGCATACAATGTCCAATCTGACCCAAGCTTAATATGTTTGATAAGAGTCCTGGTCTGAACACAAGCCCATGCCCATATTCAGTTATAGTCATAGTGCCACCTGCTGGCAACAGGAAGTCACATGTTTAATACTGTTGTGGATGCCCAGCAACATTTTAAAAATATCAACAAGTGTTAAATAGGGTAGCAACATGCTATAACATGTTAGCAACATTTAGCTAAGTGCTAAAGCATACTCTTAATGCAATGAAACAGGAAGTTACTGTAACTCAGGCATGCAATGTCCAATCAGCCCCAAACTTCACATGTTTGATAACAGTCCTGGCCTGAAGATATCTACATGCCAATATTCAGTTATAGTTATAGCGCCACCTACTGTCAACAGGAAGTGACATGTTTAACACTGTGACACACTATTAACAACACACTAAAAAAGCCATTGAGTGCTAAACTAGTTTAAAACGTACTCAAACATGCTAGCAACACTTACTTAGTGCTAAAGCATGTTGTTAAAGACATAAAACAGGAAGTTACTGTAACTCAGACATGCAATGTCCAATCAGCCCCAAACTTCACGTTTGATAAGAGTCCTGGCCTGAAGATATATACATGCCCATATTCAGTTATAGTCACAGCGCCACCTGCTGACAACAGGAAGTGACGTTTAATGGTGTTACGGACTCCTAGCAACATAATAAAAAGCGTCAGCAAGTTTTAAATAGGCTAGCATCATGCTAGAATCATGTTAAAACATGCTAGCAACACTTAGCTGAGAGCTAAAGCATGATATTAATACAAAGAAAAATAAGTGTAACTCATGCATACAATGTCCAATCTGACCCAAGCTTAATATGTTTGATAAGAGTCCTGGTCTGAACACAAGCCCATGCCCATATTCAGTTATAGTCATAGTGCCACCTGCTGGCAACAGGAAGTCACATGTTTAATACTGTTGTGGATGCCAAGCAACATTTTAAAAATATCAACAAGTGTTAAATAGGGTAGCAACATGCTAGAAACATGTTAGCAACATTTAGCTAAGTGCTAAAGCATACTCTTAATGCAATGAAACAGGAAGTTACTGTAACTCAGGCATGCAATGTCCAATCAGCCCCAAATTTCACATGTTTGATAAGAGTCCTGGCCTGAAGATATATACATGCCAATATTTAGTTATAGTCATAGCGCCACCAGCTGGCAACAGCAAATTACTTGTTTTACACTAACTTAAGCATGCAATGTACAATTTGCACCAAACTTGACATGTTTGCCAATAGTCCTGGCCTGAAGACATCTAAAAGCCAATATTTTGTAATAGCGCCACCTGTTGGCAGCAGGATATGTCATGACTTACACTCAAGCATGCCATGTTCAAGCTTCACCAAACTTCATATGTTTGATAAAAGCACTGGCCTGAACACATCTGCATGCCAATATTCAGTTATAAGCATAGCGCCACCAGCTGGCAGAAGGAAGATTGGCACATATCAATGACTTTGACATATTCCTCCTACATTTTCTGTGTTAATAGCATAGTGCCCACCATTCACCACCGATCGGCGGTGAGCCCGAGTGCGAGGGCCCTACCATCGCTGCTTGCAGCTTTAATTCTTCTTCTTCTTCTTCTTCTTCTCCAAAATGAAAAGTCTTTTTGAGGGCCTAAACATGCCCGAAAACTCACGAAACTTTGCACACGCATCAGACCTGGCGAAAATTTACATCTGATATGGTTTTCAAAAGTGGGTGTGGCAAAATGGCTCGATAGCGCCACCTATAAAATTTCAACGGAGTGCCCCTCGAGCTACGTTTCACGTACATGTACGAAACTCGGTACACATATGTAACACACCAATACCTACAAAAAAGTCTCCTGGTGCAACATCCGAAACCCAACAGGAAGTCCGTTATATTGAATTTCCTGTACGATTTTTGTGCAGTTTTTGCCATTTTCAGGCCTCGTACTTTAACGAACTCCTCCTACAGTTTTTATCCGATCATCTTCAAATTTGCTGAGTGTCATCATAAGGCCTTTGCGATGTTAAATTGCGAAGCTTTAGAGTTTTCGTAGAAGGGCGTGTCCGTGGCGGCCGGACAAACTTTGATGTTTCGCCATGGAAAAGGAAGTTGCTATAACTCAGGCATACGATGTCCGATCTGCCTCAAACTTCACATGTTTGATGACAGTCCGGTCCTGAACACATGTCAGTGCCCATATTCAGTTATAGTCATAGCGCCACCTGCTGACAACAGGAAATGACATGTTTAACACTGTTACGGACTCCTAGAAACATATTGAAAAGCGTTAACAAGTCTTAAATAGGCTAACAACATGCTACAAACACGCTAAAACATGCTAGCAACACTTAGCTAAGAGCTAAAGCATGCTATTAATACAAATACAAAAGGAAATTGCTGTAACTCATGTATATAATGTTGAATCTGACCCAAACTAAATATTTAACATGCTACAAAAATAATAAAGCATGCTAGCAACACTTAGCTAATATGCTAAAGCATGCTAATAATACAATGAAACAGGAAGTTACTCTAACTCAGGCATACAATGTCCAATCAGCCCCAAACTTAACATGTTTGATAAGAATCCTGGCCTAAACACACGCCCATGCCCGTATTCAGTTATAGTCATAGCGCCACCAGCTGGTAACAGGAAGCCACATGTTTAATACTGTTGTGGATGCCTAGCAACATTTTAAAAAAATTCAACAACTGTTAAACAGGGTAGCAACATGCTAGAAACATGCTATAACATGTTAGCAACATTTAGCTAAGTGCTAAAGCATACTCTTAATGCAATGAAACAGGAAGTTACTGTAACTCAGGCATGCAATGTCCAATCAGCCCCAAACTTCACATGTTTGATAACAGTCCTGGCCTGAAGATATCTACATGCCAATATTCAGTTATAGTTATAGCGCCACCTACTGTCAACAGGAAGTGACATGTTTAACACTGTGACACACTATAAGCAACACACTAAAAAAGCCACTGAGTACTAAACTAGTTTAAAACATACTTCAAACATGCTAGCAACACTTACTTAGTGCTAAAGCATGTTGTTAAAGACATAAAACAGGAAGTTACTGTAACTCAGACATGCAATGTCCAATCAGCCCCAAACTTCACGTTTGATAAGACTCCTGGCCTGAAGATATATACATGCCCATATTCAGTTATAGTCACAGCGCCACCTGCTGACAACAGGAAGTGACGTTTAATGGTGTTACAGACTCCTAGCAACATATTAAAAAGCGTTAGCAAGTTTTAAATAGGCTAGCATCATGCTAGAATCATGTTAAAACATGTTAGCAACACTTAGCTAAGAGCTAAAGCATGATATTAATACAAAGAAAAATAAGTGTAACTCATGCATACAATGTCCAATCTGACCCAAGCTTAATATGTTTGATTAGAGTCCTGTTCTGAACACAAGCCCATGCCCATATTCAGTTATAGTCATAGTGTCACCTGCTGGCAACAGGAAGTCACATGTTTAATAATGTTGTGGATGCCCAGCAACATTTAAAAAATATCAACAAGTGTTAAATAGGGTAGCAACATAATAGAAACATGTTAGCAACATTTAGCTAAGTGCTAAAGCATACTCTTAATGCAATGAAACAGGACGTTACTGTAACTCAGGCATGCAATGTCCAATATGACCCAAACTTAATATGTTTGATAAGAGTCCTGGCCTGAATACATTTACATGCCAATATTCAGTTATAGTCATAGCGCCACCAGCTGGCAACAGCAAATTACTTGTTTTACACTAACTTAAACATGCAATGTACAGTTTGCACCAAACTTGACATGTTTGGCAATAGTCCTGGCCTGAAGACGTCTAAAAGCCAATATTTCTTAACCCTTTGAGCAGTACGGTCCCACATATGGGATTCTAATTTCTGTGCCCCTGGGAGTACGGTCCCACATATGGGATTTAGAACGTTCGGTGACGTCACGCAACTGACAAATTCAAACTGCGCTTTGGCGCGATGGCTGGCGCTGAGCCAGAGAAGGACGAGCTCTACACTTGTCATACAATCACAACTATGCAGTGTTTTTAACCACATAACGCTTATTTTAGGTTTCAGACATTTAAATACACATAAGTACTAGTAAAACGAGACATTAAGAGTTTGTAAAATACACACATAGGTCTATGGAAGCAGCAAATAACCATCTATTCAAATATAATTTGCCGATGTGTTTTATTTCTATCACATACACATAGACAAAGTAACTAAAAGGTTCACTCTATTCCTCTTCTAGTTCACGAGCCACTTACTTGCATGTATTTCGGGAGAAACGGATGAATGTACGTGATGTAAACGCGGCTGACAGGACTCTCTGAACTGCAGCGCGAACAAACATGGCTGCGCCCATCTCACGTTTCAAATCACGATCCAGATCATTTACATAGGGTTTTAAACAACGAATCATACTAATTCACACATATTTGTGAATCGGAATATTAGATAGTTCATGGCATGGTAAGCAAGTGTGTTAGTATTCTGGATAAAAAAGGAAAAACGAAATTAAAGCGATCTATCTGTCATACAGTGTTATTGTGGCTGTGTTGTGTCACGTGACAAGCATGACGCGTCGCCATGGAAACAATAAGGACGAACGTTCTAAAATAACGGTCGCTTAAAAAAAACTCACTCCCGGGGGTCCACTAGAATATTTTAAACTCACCACTGAAAGGGTTAATAGCACCACCTGTTGGCAGCAGGATATGTCATGACTTACACTCAAGCATGCCATGTTCAAGCTTCACCAAACTTCATATGTTTCATGAAAGCACTGGCCTGAACACATCTGCATGCCAATATTCAGTTATAGGCATAGCGCCACCAGCTGGCAGCAGGAAGATTGGCACATATCAATGACTTTGACATATTCCTCCTACATTTACTGTGTTAATAGCATAGTGCCCACCATTCGCCACCGATTGGCGGTGAGCCCGAGTGCGAGGGCCCTACCATCGCTGCTTGCAGCTTTAATTAGGGCCCGAGCACTACAGTGCGAGGACCCTATTGGAATTGCTCCGTTTATTAGGGCCCGAGCACTGCAGTGCGAGGACCCTATTGGAATTGCTCCGTTTATTAGGGCCCGAGCACTACAGTGCGAGGACCCTATTGGAATTGCTCCGTTTATTAGGGCCCGAGCCCAAAAGGGCGAAGGCCCTATTGTTCTTCTAAGGGTTCTTATTAGGGCCCGAGCCCAAAAGGGCGAAGGCCCTATTGTTTTTCTAAGGATTATTATTAGGGCCCGAGCACCGATGGTGTGAGGACCCTATTGGATCTGCTTCGTTTATTATTATTATTATTATTATTATTATTAGGGCCCGAGCCCAAAAGGGCGAAGGCCCTATTGTTCTTCTAAGGATTCTTATTTTTTTTTTTTATTTTTTTTTTTGTTAACCTTCCGGGCACTTAAGGGGGTCTTAACATACTCAAAAACTCTTGAAAATTTGCACACACGTCGGAATCTGCGGCCATCAGGACGCCACAGAGGCTGGTACCGGGGCGTGGCAAGGGGGCTCTACAGCGCCCCCTGGAATTTTGAGGGCCATATAGCACACATACTTGAACGTACACATATGAAACTTGGTACACCTATAGAACTCATTGAGCTGAACAACTTTTGTACTCTATGTCATTTTCTCCACGCAACAGGAAGTGAGATATTTAGGGCTGTGTAAAAAGCGCATGCTCTGGAATTTAACGTACTCCTCCCAGGGTTTCGATAGGATTGTCACCAAACTCGGTCAGCATGATCTCAAGACATTGGGGATGCTAAATTGCGAGGGGATTTTTGATATCTCGAACGGTTTGGCCGTGGCAAGGCGACAAAGTTATGGCGAGAAATGAGAAACAGGAAGTGTCTAATAACTGTTGCACACACTGCCTGATTCTGATGAAACTTCACCAGATTGTTCGTTGTATGATGCCGATTCCATAAATGTGACTATTATGAGTCAAAGTTATAGCGCCACCAACTGGCAGCAGGAAGCGTGTCATTTTCAAAATGCTTTGAAATCAGCCTCTTAATTTTACTTGATTTTCTTTAAACTTCATCAAAATCATGTCAAAACACGGCCGATAAGAATATGTAAAGGGGTCGATGATAAATCAAATGCTGTTGCCATGGCAACGTCTCAAACTTTAAAATTAGATTCCTGTCTTTTCGAGGCAGATAACATGCTAAGAATTTCATGAAACTCAACACACACATCAATATTAATGATAGTTTGACACTGGCAAAAGGTCATAAATGGGCGTGGAGCAGGCACTCTATAGCGCCATCTTTTGACAAAAGTTGGGGGGTTAGTTTTTCCTACAGTCACCAAACTCTGTACATATATTGTTCTCATCAATCTGGACAACTTTCTAAATTAAACTCATTAGCTAAGACCAACAGGAAGCCGGCTATTTCCATTTGAATGTGTTTTTTTGGAAAAATCAGGCTGTAAACAAATTCACACTCCTCCTAAGAACAACCAGCTATTCACACCAAACTTTTTTAACATGAAGAGAAGATTCTGAAGATGTTAAATTGCGAGCGGATTTTGGATATCTTGAACGGTGTTGACGTGGTGATTTTTTTTAAAGATGTAGTAAAAAACATAACCGTCATTTTTTTTATATCTTTAAAGTGCAGCATCCAAACTCTTTACAACTTTTTTCACACAGAAATCTAATCATTCTGAGCAAGTGCTGTTAATATAAATTTTCTACAAGCTTCAATGAATTAATGAAAATTAAAAAACGAAATCAGAAACCTGCTGTCACTCTGGTGAATGTCTCTACTGTATGTATGTGCGTTCAGTCAGGCTGAGAGAAGCTCATTATTGCAGGGGGGAGGGGTGAGAGGCAGAGAGGGTGACAGAGTAGAGAGCCATGCACATATATGTACTTTAATTACATAAATATGTCTGATCTTTGAGAGTCTGATATTTTGAGAAAATATAAAGGGTCATTAAGTCTTTCATTGTTTGTATTTTGCAGTTGTTGTTTTTTATTTTTTTTTTTACTGAACTATACCATGAACTTGTCCTATTCAGTCACATAGCAAAAGATTAAGAAAAATACAACTTTTAAGCATGAGTGATTTATCTTCATTGTAGACAATATTTTCATAGTGTTATTTATTAAATATAAAATTATAATAATTAAAAATTTCAAGACAAACTTTGACAACAAAACAAACTTTGCTGTTATCTGTTCAAAACATCTGAAAACCATCATTTTAAGATCAGTTATATATATATCGCCCCATTAAAATACTCAACTTGATTTTTAAAGATATTTTGAAAGAATTAAGCATTTATTGAGCACTTTATTGTGTATTGCTGTACACAATGTAATGTTAAAAGATACTAATTTACCTTTAAACAATATATGAATTCTTTTTTTAGCATAATATTAAATAACATTAATAAATGCTGTTTAATTTTTGTTCAACAACAATGTTAACAAATGAAACTGGATGGCAAAATTGTATATATTGTGTGTATGTGTCTGTGTGTTGATTTTAAAGTCTAACCCTTTCAATTCTGTAAACTTTAAATCCAAACTGGCTGAGGGTTACTGTGAATGCATGTGCCAACTGGGCACAGTTTTCCTAATTGATTCTTTCTTAGTTATGTAGCGCTTAAAAGTGATGTCTTATAACAGGAGTCACCTGCAAAGCAATGTCCACACACAAATGGAACAGATAGGTAACGATGACATTTAAGCAGAAGTGGTGGACGTAAAGCAAGCAATAATAACATTTTGTTATCATCATGAATTACATGTTCTTATCATCATCCTCAGAATATAGGGAAAATGTTCCCTATATTGTGAACGGCTTTGGGATATCTTGAACGGTGTTGATGTGGTGATTTGTTGGAGACACTCTATAGCGCCACCTTTTGACAAAAGTTGGAGGGTTAGTTGTAGCTACAGACATCAAACTTGGTCGGTATATTGGTCTCATCAAGCCGGACAACTTTCTAATTTACACCCATTAGCTACGACCAACAGGAAGTCAGCTATTTTGATTTGAATGTGGATTTTTGGAAAAATATAGCTGTGAATAAATTCATATCACTCATAGCAGAATCAGACAGTGCACACCAAACTTTGTCAACATTATGCCAAGATACTGAAGATGTTAAATTGTGAACGGCTTTGGGATATCTTGAATGGTGTTGATGTGGTGATTTATGAAAGTAACAGTAAAAAAGATGAAGAGTTATTTCCATATATCTTTAAATTGCATTATTCTAACTCATCAAAACTTTTTACATATAAAGAACAAGAAATTCTTAGGAAATACGTGTAGTTTCAAAATGTTGTCATGCTCAGAGGCCCCAAAAACATTAAAAGTGTCATATAAATTTGTCAGATTAAAGCTCTAGTACCAGAGATGAACACTAGAGGTCCTCATAAGATAAGGAATCGTTTGACCTCTAATGCTATTTAGCTCATTCTCAGTGTATAAGAATGAAAATAATCCATAGAATCAGTTGATATATACTGTACCGTCAATGTACTTTTACATAATTATTTTGTATAGGTGCTTAAAGAGCATTAAAATCTTTTTTTAATCTTTTAAGGAAAAATTATATGATTTATATACATATATACACTCTCACTGATAGAATAAAAAATCTTATAGGTATGACACTATACTGCTCAGTTCACTTAATTAGAATGAGAAACAAATACATCAACTTAACAAGTTAATATGTATTTATTTTTAATATATTTGTTTATAATTATTTCACAGATAATTATTTCACAGATGCTTATAGATCATTAAATAATATTTAAAAATGGTTGTAGATCATAAAACATGGTAACTATTTAAAATAGGGTCTCTTTTGTTAACGATGGTTAATGAACTAACAAACACGAACGAACAACGAACAATATATTTGTACTCGATTTTCTTCAAACTTCATCAGAATAATGTAAAAACACGGCCGACGAGAGTCTGTAAAGGCGTCCCTGATGCATCAAATGCTGTTGCCATGGCAAATAAATAAAAATAAAAAATACATTCAAATATTTGTTTCCTGTGTTTTTGAGGCAGATAGCGTGCTTAGAATTTCATTTTCCATTTTCAATTTTCAATGATTATATATTTAAAGTGCAGCATCCTAACTCTTTGAATCTTTTTTCATACAAATAACTATTCATTCTGATCAAACACAGTTCATTTCATAATTTTACAAAACTCCACGAATGAAAGAAAATTAAAAAACAAATCTGATCTCACTCTGCTCTGCACTCTATATGTGTGTTTGTGTGGTAAGTGGCTGAGTGTAAGGAGGGGGGATGGGTGGTAAGAGAAAGAGTCAGAGAGGAGGAGAGACAGTTAGGGTCAGTCCAAAGGGTTACTGTGAATGCATGTGCCAACTGGGCACCGTTTTCCTGATGCTATCGGGATGGCGACTGCACAGACGGCGAGGGCCCGGTCATCGCTGCTTGCAGCTTTAATTAGGGCCCGAGCACCGATGGTGTGAGGACCCTATTGAATCTGCTCCGTTTATTATTATTAGGGCCCGAGCACCGATGGTGTGAGGACCCTATTGAATCTGCTCCGTTTATTATTATTATTATTATTATTATTATTATTATTATTCTTATCCGGAATGAATCGCATTTTTGAGGGCCTAGACATACCCGAAAACTAACGAAACTTCGCACACACATCAGACCTGGCGAAAATGGACGTCTGATATGGGTTGCAGAAGTGGGTGTGGCAAAATGGCTCAATAGCGCCACCTTTACACGTTCCGCGGTGTGCGCATTCAGCTGTGATTATCGTACATGCACAAAAATCGGTACACACATGTAGCACACCAATACCTACAAAAAAGCCTCTTGAGATAAAATCCGAAACCCAACAGGAAGTCGGTTATTATTAATTTTCTCAGCAAAATTTGTGTCATTTTTGCCATTTTCAGGTGTCATACTTGAACGAACTCCTCCTAGAGATTTATTCCGATCAACACCAAATTTGGTGAGTCTAATCTAAAGCCCTTTGTGACGTTAAATTGTGAAGATCTAGAGTTTTCATCGGAGGGCGTGTCCGTGGCGGCCTCGCAAATTTCGATGTTTCGCCATGAAAAAGGAAGTTGCTATAACTTAGGCATAAAATGTCCGATCTGTCCCAAACTTCACATGTGTGATAACACTCCTGACCTGATGACATCTACATGCCCATATTCAGTTATAGTCATAGCGCCACCTGCAGGCAACAGGAAGTGTCATGCTGTACTCTACAACCAACTCCTCCTAGAGATTTATACAGATCAACACCAAAATCGGTCAGTCTAATATAAAGGCCTTAGCGATGTTAAATTGTGAAGATCTTGAGTTTTCGGTAAAGGGCGTGTCCGTGGCGGCCTGACAAATTTCGAGGTCTCGCCATGGATATAAAACTTGTTATAACTCAGCCATAAAATGGCCGATTTGCCTCAAACTTCACATATTCGATAAGAGTCCTGGCCTGAACACATCTGAAGGCCAATATTCTATTATAATCACAGCGCCACCTGTTGGCAACAGGAAATGACTTGTATCAAACTCCTCCTAGAGATTTAATGATATTAACATTATATTTGGTCAGTCTGATCTAGAGGCCTTAGAGATGTTAAATTGCGAAGATCTTGACTTTTCGTTAAAGGGCGTGTCCGTGGCGGCGTGACAAAGTTTGATGTTTCGCCATGGACATAGAAGTTGTTATAACTCAGCCATAAAATGTCCGATCTGCCTCAAACTTCACAGGTTTGGTAAGAGTCCTGGCCTGAAGACACCTAAAGGCCAATATTCAGATATTATCATAGCGCCACCTGTTGGCAGCAGGATATATCATATCTTTCACTAACTAAAACATACCATGTTCAATCTGCACCAAACTTCATATGTTTGATGAAAGTGGTGGCCTGAACACATCTACATGCCAATAATCAGTTATAGGCATAGCGCCACCAGCTGGCAGCAGGAAATTTGGCACATTTAAGTGACTTTGACATATTTCTCATATTTTTACTGTATTAAAAGCATACTACCAACCATTTGCTGTGTTCCTAAAGCCACCGGTCGGCGGTGAGCCCGTGTGCGAGGGCCCGTTCATCGCTGCTTGCAGCTTTAATTATTATTATTATTCTTCTTATCCGGAATGAATCGCATTTTTGAGGGCCTAGACATACCCGAAAACTAACGAAACTTCGCACACACATCAGACCTGGCGAAAATGGACGTCTGATATGGGTTGCAGAAGTGGGTGTGGCAAAATGGCTCAATAGCGCCACCTTTACACGTTCCGCGGTGTGCGCATTCAGCTGTGATTATCGAGCATGCACAAAAATCGGTACACACATGTAGCACACCAATACCTACAAAAAAGCCTCTTGAGATAAAATCCGAAACCCAACAGGAAGTCGGTTATTATTAATTTTCTCAGCAAAATTTGTGTCATTTTTGCCATTTTCAGGTGTCATACTTGAACGAACTCCTCCTAGAGATTTATTCCGATCAACACCAAATTTGGTGAGTCTAATCTAAAGCCCTTTGTGACGTTAAATTGTGAAGATCTAGAGTTTTCATCGGAGGGCGTGTCCGTGGCGGCCTCGCAAATTTCGATGTTTCGCCATGAAAAAGGAAGTTGCTATAACTTAGGCATAAAATGTCCGATCTGTCCCAAACTTCACATGTGTGATAACACTCCTGACCTGATGACATCTACATGCCCATATTCAGTTATAGTCATAGCGCCACCTGCAGGCAACAGGAAGTGTCATGCTGTACTCTACAACCAACTCCTCCTAGAGATTTATACAGATCAACACCAAAATCGGTCAGTCTAATATAAAGGCCTTAGCGATGTTAAATTGTGAAGATCTTGATTTTTCGGTAAAGGGCGTGTCCGTGGCGGCCTGACAAATTTCGAGGTCTCGCCATGGATATAAAACTTGTTATAACTCAGCCATAAAATGTCCGATTTGCCTCAAACTTCAGATATTCGATAAGAGTCCTGGCCTGAACACATCTGAAGGCCAATATTCTATTATAATCACAGCGCCACCTGTTGGCAACAGGAAATGACTTGTATCAAACTCCTCCTAGAGATTTAATGATATCAACATTATATTTGGTCAGTCTGATCTAGAGGCCTTAGAGATGTTAAATTGCGAAGATCTTGAGTTTTCGTTAAAGGGCGTGTCCGTGGCGGCGTGACAAAGTTTGATGTTTCGCCATGGACATAGAAGTTGTTATAACTCAGCCATAAAATGTCCGATCTGCCTCAATCTTCACAGGTTTGGTAAGAGTCCTGGCCTGAAGACACCTAAAGGCCAATATTCAGATATTATCATAGCGCCACCTGTTGGCAGCAGGATATATCATATCTTTCACTAACTCAAACATACCAAGGTCAATCTGCACCAAACTTCATATGTTTGATGAAAGTGGTGGCCTGAACACATCTACATGCCAATAATCAGTTATAGGCATAGCGCCACCAGCTGGCAGCAGGAAATTTGGCACATTTAAGTGACTTTGACATATTTCTCATATTTTTACTGTATTAAAAGCATACTACCAACCATTTGCTGTGTTCCTAAAGCCACCGGTCGGCGGTGAGCCTGTGTGCGAGGGCCCGTTCATCGCTGCTTGCAGCTTTAATTATTATTATTATTATTATTATTATTATTATTCTTCTCCAAAATGAATTGCATTTTAGAGGACCTAAACATGCCCGAAAACTCACAAAACTTTGCACACACATCAAACCTGGCGAAAATTTACGTCTGATATGGGGTTCAGAAGTGGGTGTGGCAAAATGGCTCGACAGCGCCACCTTTAGACGTTCAGCGGTGTGCGCTTTCAGCTGTGATTCACGTACATGCACGGAAATCGGTACACACATGTAACTCACCAATACCTACAAAAAAGCCTCTTGGAGCAAAATCCGGAACCCAACAGGAAGTCGGTTAATATTAATATTCTCAACAAAATTTTAGTCATTTTTGCCATTTTCAGGCGTCGTACTTGAACAAACTCCTCCTAGAGATTTATTCGGATCAACGCCAAATTTGCCGAGTCTAGTCTAAAGCCCTTTGTGACGTTAAATTGTGAAGATCTAGAGTTTTCATCAGAGGGCGTGTCCATGGCGGCCTCGCAAATTTCGATGTTTCGCCATGAAAAAGGAAGTTGCTATAACTCAGGCATACAATGTCCGATCTGTCCCAAACTTCACATGTGTGATAACACTCCTGACCTGATGACATCTATATGTTCATATTCAGTTATAGTCATAGCGCCACCTGCTGGCAACAGGAAGTGTCATGCTGTACTCTGCAACAAACTCCTCCTAGAGATTTATACAGATCAACACCAAAATCGGTCAGTCTAATCAAAAGGCTTTAGTGATGTTAAATTGCGAAGATCTTGAGTTTTCGTTGAAGGGCGTGTCCGTGGCGGCCTGACAAATTTCGAGGTCTCGCCATGGATATAAAACTTGTTATAACTCAGCCATAAAATGTCCAATTTGCCTCAAACTTCACATATTCGATAAGAGTCCTGGCCTGAACAAATCTGAAGGACAATATTCTATTATAATCACAGCGCCACCTGTTGGCAACAGGAAATGACTTGTAGCAAACTCCTCCTAGAGATTTAATGATATCAACTTTATATTTGCTCAGTCTGATCTAGAGGCCTTAGAGATGTTAAATTGCGAAGATCTTGAGTTTTCGTTAAAGGGCGTGTCTGTGGCGGCGTGACAAAGTTTGATGTTTCGCCATGGACATAGAAGTTGTTATAACTCAGCCATAAAATGTCCGATCTGCCTCAAACTTCACAGGTTTGGTAAGAGTCCTGGCCTGAAGACACCTAAAGGCCAATATTCAGATATTATCATAGCGCTACCTGTTGGCAGCAGGATGTATCATATCTTTCACTAACTCAAACATAACAAGGTCAATCTGCACCAAACTTCATATGTTTGATGAAAGTGCCAGCCTGAACACATCTACATGCTAATAATCAGTTATAGGCATAGCGCCACCAGCTGGCAGCAGGAAATTTGGCACATTTAAGTGACTTTGACATATTTTTCCTATTTTTACTGTATTAAAAGCATACTGCCCACCATTAGCTGTGTTCCTAAAGCCACCGGTCGGCGGTGAGCCCGTGTGCGAGGGCCCGTTCATCGCTGCTTGCAGCTTTAATTATTATTAGGGCCCGAGCCCAAAAGGGCGAAGGCCCTATTGTTTTTCTAAGGATTATTATTATTATTATTATTATTTTTTTTTTTTTTTCAATGTTTTGGGGGATTTCGGGGGCCTTAACATACACGAAAACTCTTGAAACTTTGCACACACATTGGAACCTGCGGCCATCAGGGCCGGACAGACTTTGACATGGGGGGGTCACCTGGGGGGGGCGTGGCACAGCGTTAAAAATTGCGACTTTTGAAGGGCTCTGGAGCGCACAACGGTTGACCTACAGTCACCAAAATTCATACACATATAGACCTCATCGGGCCGAACAAATTTCACACTCATAGTCCGTGCTTCGCCAAACAGGAAGTCGGCTATTCAGGGATGTCTAAAAAGTGCATGCAATGGAATTTGAAATACTCCTACTAGGCCTTTCCACCGATGGCCACCAAACTCGGTCAGCATGATCTCAAGACATTGGGGACGCAAAATTGCCAGTGGATTTTTGATATCTCGAACGGTTTGACCGTGACGGGGCGACAAATTTATGGCGAGAAATGAGAAACAGGAAGTGCCTAATAACTTTGACATACTTTGTCTGATTTTGACCAAACTTCAGCAGTTTGTTCATCGTCTGATGCCGATCACAGAGATGTGACTATTATGAGTCAAAGTTATAGCGCCACCAACTGGCAGCAGAAAGCGTGACGTTTTTGAAACGCTTTAAACTCAGCCTCTTAATTTTACTCAATTTGCTTCAAACTTCATCACAATAATGTCAAAACACGACCGATAAGAATCTGTGAAGGGCGTTATCCATAACTTTTATCATGTTGCCATGGCAACGTGTCAAACTTTAACTTTAGTTTTTTGTGTTTTTGAGCCACTTAAAATGCTTAGAATTTCATGAAACTCAACACACACATCTGTATTAATGACAGTTAAACACTGATAAAAGCCCATAAATGGGCGTGGAGCAGGCGCTCTATAGCGCCACCTTTTGACAAAAGTTGGGGGGTTACTTTGTCCTACAGTCACCAAACTCGGTACATATATTGGACTCATCAAGCCGGACAACTTTCTAATTTACACCCATTAGCTACGACCAACAGGAAGTCAGCTATTTTTATTTAAATATGGATTTTTGGAAAAATCAAGCTGTGGAATTTGAAATACTCCTCCTAGACCTTTCCACCGATGGCCACCAAACTCGGTCAGCATGATCTCAAGATATTGGGAATGCAAAATTGCCAGGGGATTTTTGCTATCTCGAACGGTTTGGCCGTGGCAGGGCGACAAATTATGGCGAGAAATGAGAAACAGGAAATGTCTAATAATTTTGACACACTTTATCTGATTTTGACCAAACTTAAGCAGTTTGTTCGTCGTATGATACCGATTACAGAGATGTGACTATTATGAGTCAAAGTTATAGCGCCACCAACTGGCAGCAGGAAGTGTGTTGCTTGCAAAACGCTTTTAAATCAACCTCTTAATTTTACTCAATTTGCTTCAAACTTCATCAGAATAATATCAAAACACGGCCGATGAGAATCTGTGAAGGGGTCCTTGATACATCAAATGCTGTTGCCATGGCAACATGTCAAACTTTAACATTTGTTTCCTGTGTTTTTAAATATAGCTGTGAATAAATTCATATCACTCATAGCAGAATCAGACAGTTCACACCAAACTTTGTCAACATGATGCCAAGATACTGAAGATGTTAAATTGTGAACGGCTTTGGGACATCTTGAACGGTGTTGATGTGGTGATTTATGAAAGTAACAATGAAAAAGATGAAGAGTTATTTTCATATATCTTTAAATTGCATTATTCTAACTCATCAAAACTTTTTACATATAAAGAACAAGAAATTCTTAGGAAATACGTGTAGTTTCAAAATGTTATCATGCTCAGAGGCCCCAAAAACATTAAAAGTGTCACATAAATTTGTCAGATTAAAGCTCTAATACCAGGGATGAACACTAGAGGTCCTCATAAGATAAGGAATCGTTTGACCTCAAATGCTATTTAGCTCATTCTCAGTGTATAAGAATGAAAATAATCCATAGAATCAGTTGATATAGACTGTACTGTCAGTGTACTTTTACATAATTATTTTGTATAGGTGCTTAAAGAGCATTAAAATCTTTTTTTAATCTTTTAAGGAAAAATTATATGATTTATATACATATATACAATCTCACTGATAGAATAAAAAATCTTATAAGTATGACACTATACTGCTCAGTTCACTTAATTAGAATGAGAAACAAATACATCAACTAAGTTAATATGTATTTATTTTTAATATATTTGTTTATAATTATTTCACAGATGCTTATAGATCATTAAAATAATATAAAAAAAATGGATGTAGATCATAAAACATGGTAACTATTTAAAATAGGGTCTCTTTTGTTAACATTGGTTAATGAACTAACACACGAACGAACAACGAACAATATATTTGTACTCGATTTTCTTCAAACTTCATCAGAATGATGTAAAAACACGGCCGATGAGAGTCTGTAAAGGCGTCCGTGATGCATCAAATGCTGTTGCCATGGCAAATAGATAAAAATACAAAATTCATTCAAATATTTGTTTCCTGTGATATTTAAGGCAGATAGCGTGCCTAGAATTTCATTTTCCATTTTAAATTTTCAATGATTTATTATATATTTAAAGTGCAGCATCCTAACTCTTTGAAACTTTTTTCATACAAATAACTATTCATTCTGATTAAACACAGTTCATTTCATAATTATACAAAACTCCACGAATGAAAGAAAATTAAAAAACAAATCTGATCTCACTCTGCTCTGCACTCTATGTGTGTGTTTGTGTGGTAAGTGGCTGAGTGTAAGGAGGTGGGATGGGTGGAAAGAGAAAGAGTCAGACAGGAGGAGAGACAGTTAGGGTTAGTCCAAAGGGTTATTGTGAATGCATGTGCCAACTGGGCACCGTTTTCCTGATGCTATCGGGATGGCGACTGCCAGACGGCGAGGGCCCGGTCAACGCTGCTTGCAGCTTTAATTAGGGCCCGAGCCCAAAAGGGCGAAGGCCCTATTGTTTTTCTAAGGATTATTATTATTATTATTATTATTATTAGGGCCCGAGCACTACAGTGCGAGGACCCTATTGGAATTGCTCCGTTTATTATTATTAGGGCCCGAGCCCAGAATGGGCGAAGGCCCTATTGTTTTTCTAAGGATTATTATTATTATTATTTCATCAATGTTTTGGGTAATTTCGGGGCCCTTAACATACACGAAAACTCTTGAAACTTTGCACACACATTGGAACCTGCGGCCATCAGGGCCGGACCAACTTTGACATGGGGGGGGGTCACCTGGGGGGGGCGTGGCACAGCATGAAAAAAAAATACATTTGAGGGACTCTGGAGCGCACACCGGTTGACCTACAGTTATCAAAATTCATACACATATAGACCTCATCGGGCTGAAAAACTTTCATGCTCAAAGTCAGTGCTTCACCCTACAGGAAGTCAGCTATTCAGGGATGTCTAAAAAGCGCATGCAATGGAATTTGAAATACTCCTCCTAGACCTTTCCACCGATGGCCACCAAACTCGGTCAGCATGATCTCAAGACATTGGGGACGCAAAATTGCCAGGGGATTTTTGATATCTCGAACGGTTTGGCCGTGGCGGGGCGACAAAGTTATGGCGAGAAATGAGAAACAGGAAGTGTCTAATAACTTTAACACACTTTGTCTGATTTTGACCAAACTTCAGCAGTTTGTTCATCTTATGATGCCGATCACAGAGATGTGACTATTAGGAGTCAAAGTTATAGCGCCACCAACTGGCAGCACAAAGCGCAACATTTTCTAAATGCTTTTAAATCAACCTCTTAATTTTACTCAATTTGCTTCAAACTTCATCTCAATAATGTTGAAACATGGCCAATGAGAATCTGTGAATTGCATTATCGATAACTTTTATCATGTTGCCATGGCAACGTATCAAACTTTAACTTTAGCTTTTTGTGTTTTGGAGCCACTTAAAATACTCAGAATTTCATGAAACTTCATACACACATCTGTATTAATGATATTTAGACACTGATAAAAGCCCATAAATGGGTGTGGAGCAGGCGCTCCATAGCGCCACCTTTTGACAAAAGTTGGGGGTTTAGTTTGTCCTACAGTCACCAAACTCGGTACATATATTGATCTCATCAAGCCAGAAACATTTCCAATTTACACCCATTAGCTACGATCGACAGGAAGTCAGCTATTTTGATTTGAATGTGGATATTTGGAAAAATCAGGCTGTGGAATTTTATATACTTCTCTCGGGAAAACCAACCAATTCACACCAAACTTTTTTGACATGATGCCAACATTCTGAAGATGCTAAATTGCGAGCAGATTTAGGATATCTTGAACGGTGTTGATGTGGTGATTGATTGAAATCGGAGTAAAAAAAGATAGCCGTAATTTTATTATATCTTTAAAGTGCAGCATCCAAAGTCTTTGAAACTTTTTTCATACAGACTACTAGTCATTCTGATCAGACACCGTTCATTTCATAATTATACAAAGATCTATGAATTAATGAAAATTAAAAAACAAATCTGATCCCTCTCTGCTCTGCACTTATGTGTGTGCGTGGTAAGTGGGTGTGTGTTTGTTGAGTGTTAGGGTGAGAGTGGGGAGGGGGGATGGGTGGAAAGAGAGAGTCAGAGAGGAGGAGATAGAAGGGAATATTTAAACTCTTGGTTGTTTATTCATTAGGATGTGAATTAGGGCTGGGTATTGTGACCAATTTAGCAATTCGATTCGATTCTTATTTTTATGGTTTCGATTCAATTCGATTCGATATCGATTAGCTATCAATATTTCATTTAAAATGTTAGTTTTGCAGACATGGGATCCATATTTTGATATAAATGCTGGTAACTTAAAACTCCCCTACTTAAGTGTATTACTGAAATACACATCTACATTAATAATAGGGTGCACACAGTTGTTTATTTTAAACAACTTTTATTTTAAATGAATACTGTAACAAGAAGTCATAAATATGTGCATCCAATGTACACCATGTAAACAAACTGCAAAATGCACATTACTGTAAAAAAATAAAAAGACTAAATGTGCAACAGTGAAATCTATTAAGAACTTCAAACATGTTTAAGAAATAAAACATTTTTCTAAATTCAAATCAGGCCCATCATAAAGCCCTTGTCTGCATATACAAAACATTCTAACTGTCCATAAAACTAACAGTTCTTAACTACAGCCTAATCATTTTTGATCACCAGATTTTTTTTGCAAAAAATTTATACCCATTAGCTACGACCAACAGGAAGTCAGCTATTTTGATTTGAATGTGGATTTTTGGAAAAATATAGCTGTGAATAAATTCATATCACTCATAGCAGAATCAGACAGTTCACACCAAACTTTGTCAACATGATGCCAAGATACTGAAGATGTTAAAATGTGAACGGCTTTGGGATATCTTGAACGGTGTTGATGTGGTGATTTATGAAAGTAACAGTAAAAAAGATGAAGAGTTATTTCCATATATCTTTAAATTGCATTATTCTAACTCATCAAAACTTTTTACATATAAAGAACAAGAAATTCTTAGGAAATACGTGTAGTTTCAAAAGGTTATCATGCTCAGAGGCCCCAAAAACATTAAAAGTGTCATATAAATTTGTCAGATTAAAGCTCTAGTACCAGGGATGAACACTAGAGGTCCTCATAAGATAAGGAATCGTTTGAACAATAATGCTATTTAGCTCATTCTCAGTGTATAAGAATGAAAATAATCCATAGAATCAGTTTATATATACTGTACTGTCAGTGTACTTTTACATAATTATTTTGTATAGGTGCTTAAAGAGCATTAAAATCTTTTATTAATCTTTTAAGGAAAACTTATATGATTTATATACATATATACAATCTCACTGATAGAATAAAAAATCTTATAAGTATGACACTATACTGCTCAGTTCACTTAATTAGAATGAGAAACAAATACATCAACTAAGTTAATATGTATTTATTTTTAATAAATTTGTTTATAATTATTTCACAGATGCTTATAGATCATTAAAATAATATTTAAAAATGGTTGTAGATCATAAAACATGGTAACTATTTAAAATAGGGTCTCTTTTGTTAACAATGGTTAATGAACTAACACACGAACGAACAACGAACAATATATTTGTATTCGATTTTCTTCAAACTTCATCAGAATGATGTAAAAACACGGCCGATGAGAGTCTGTAAAGGTGTCCCTGATGCATCAAATGCTGCTGCCATGGCAAATAAATAAAAATACAAAATACATTCAAATATTTGTTTCCTGTGTTTGTGAGGCAGATATCGTGCCTAGAATTTCATTTTCCATTTTCAATTTTCAATGATTTATTATATATTTAAAGTGCAGCATCCTAACTCTTTGAAACTTTTTTCATACAAATAACTATTCATTCTGATTAAACACAGTTCATTTCATAATTATACAAAACTCCACGAATGAAAGAAAATTAAAAAACATATCTGATCTCACTCTGCTCTGCACTCTATGTGTGTGTTTGTGTGGTAAGTGGCTGAGTGTAAGGAGGGGGGATGGGTGGCAAGAGAAAGAGTCAGACAGGAGGGGAGACAGTTAGTGTTAGTCCAAAGGGTTACTGTGAATGCATGTGCCAACTGGGCACCGTTTTCCTGATGCTATCGGGATGGCGACTGCCAGACGGCGAGGGCCCGGTCAACGCTGCTTGCAGCTTTAATTCTTCTTCTGATTCTTCTTCTTCTCCAAAATGAAAAGTCTTTTTGAGGGCCTAAACATGCCCGAAAACTCACCAAACTTTGCACACGCATCAGACCTGGCGAAAATTTACATCTGATATGGTTTTCAGAAGTGGGTGTGCCAAAATGGCTCGATAGCGCCACCTATAAAATTTCAACGGAGTGCGCCTCGAGCTGTGTTTCACGTACATGTACGAAACTCGGTACACATATGTAACACACCAGCACCTACAAAAAAGTCTCCTGGTGCAACATCCGAAACCCAACAGGAAGTCCGTTATATTGAATTTCCTGTACGATTTTTGTGCAGTTTTTGCCATTTTCAGGCCTCGTACTTTAACGAACTCCTCCTACAGTTTTTATCCGATCATCTTCAAATTTGCTGAGTGTCATCATAAGGCCTTTGCGATGTTAAATTGCGAAGCTTTAGAGTTTTCGTCAAAGGGCGTGTCCGTGGCGGCCGGACAAACTTTGATGTTTCGCCATGAAAAAGGAAGTTGCTATAACTCAGGCATACGATGTCCGATCTGCCTCAAACTTCACATGTTTGATAACAGTCCGGTCCTGAACACACGTCAATGCCCATATTCAGTTATAGTCATAGCGCCACCTGCTGACAACAGGAAGTGACATGTTTAACACTGTTACGGACTCCTAGCAACATATTGAAAAGCGTTAACAAGTCTTAAATAGGCTAGCAACATGCTACAAACATGCTAAAACATGCTAGCAACACTTAGCTAAGAGCTAAAGCATGCTATTAATACAAATGCAAAAGGAAATTGCTGTAACTCATGTATATAATGTCGAATCTGACCCAAACTTAATATTCAACATGCTACAAACATAGTAAAGCCAGCTAGCAACACTTAGCTAATATGCTAAAGCATGCTAATAATACAGTGAAACAGGAAGTTACTTTAACTCAGGCATACAATGTCCAATCAGCCCCAAACTTAACATGTTTGATAAGAGTCCTGGCCTGAACACACGCCCATGCCCGTATTCAGTTATAGTCATAGCGCCACCAGCTGGTAACAGGAAGCCACATGTTTAATACTGTTGTGGATGCCTAGCAACATTTTAAAAATATCAACAAGTGTTAAACAGGATAGCAACATGCTAGAAACATGCTATAACATGTTAGCAACATTTAGCTAAGTTCTAATGGCAATATATTAAAAAGTGTTAGCAAGTTTTAAATAGGCTAGCATCATGCTACAATCATGTAAAAAATACTAGCATTACTTAGCTAAAAGCTAAAGCATGATATTAATACAAAGAAAAATAAGTGTAACTCATGCATACAATGTCCAATCTGACCCAAACTTAACATGTTTGATAAGAGTCCTGGCCTGAACACACGCCCATGCCCGTATTCAGTTATAGTCATAGCGCCACCAGCTGGTAACAGGAAGCCACATGTTTAATACTGTTGTGGATGCCTAGCAACATTTTAAAAATATCAACAAGTGTTAAACAGGATAGCAACATGCTAGAAACATGCTATAACATGTTAGCAACATTTAGCTAAGTTCTAAAGCATGCTCTTAATGCAACGAAACAGGAAGTTACTGTAACTCAGGCATGCAATGTCCAATCAGTCCCAAACTTCACATGTTTGATAAGATTCCTGGCCTGAAGATATATACATGCCCATATTCAGTTATAGTCACAGCGCCACCTGCTGACAACAGGAAGTGACGTTTAATGGTGTTACGGACTCCTGGCAATATATTAAAAAGTGTTAGCAAGTTTTAAATAGGCTAGCATCATGCTACAATCATGTAAAAAATACTAGCATTACTTAGCTAAAAGCTAAAGCATGATATTAATACAAAGAAAAATAAGTGTAACTCATGCATACAATGTCCAATCTGACCCAAGCTTAATATGTTTGATAAGAGTGCTGGTCTGAACACAAGCCCATGCCCATATTCAGTTATAGTCATAGTGCCACCTACTGGCAACAGGAAGTCACATGTTTAATACTGTTGTGGAAGCCCAGCAACATTTTAAAAATATCAACAAGTGTTAAATAGGGTAGCAACATGCTAGAAACATGTTTCCAACATTTAGCTAAGTGCTAAAGCATACTCTTAATGCAATGAAACAGGAAGTTACTGTAACTCAGGCATGCAATGTCCAATCAGCCCCAAACTTAATTTGTTTGATAAGAGTCCTGGCCTGAAGACATCTAAAACCCAATATTCTGTAATTGCGCCACCTGTTGGCAGCAGGATATGTCATGTATTACACTCAAGCATGCCATGTTCAAGCTGCACCAAACTTCATATGTTTGATACAATTGCTGGCCTGAACACATCCGCATGCCAATATTTAGTTATACACATAGCGCCACCAGGTGGCAGCAAGAAATCTGACACATCTAAATGACTTCCACATAAAACTCCTAAATTTACTATGTTAAAAGCATAGTGCCCTCCATTCGCCACAGGTCGGCGGTGAGCCCGGTGCGAGGGCCCTCCCATCGCTGCTTGCAGCTTTAATTATTATTATTAGGGCCCGAGCCCAAAAGGGCGAAGGCCCTATTGTTTTTCTAAGGATTATTATTATTATTATTAGGGCCCGAGCCCAAAAGGGCGAAGGCCCTATTGTTTTTCTAAGGATTATTATTATTATTATTTTTTTTTTTTCAATGTTTTGGGGGATTTCGGGGGCCTTAACATACACGAAAACTCTTGAAACTTTGCACACACATTGGAACCTGCGGCCATCAGGGCCGGACAGACTTTGACATGGGGGGGTCACCTGGGGGGGGCATGGCACAGCGTTAAAAATTGCGACTTTTGAAGGGCTCTGGAGCGCACAACGGTTGACCTACAGTCACCAAAATTCATACACATATAGACCTCATCGGGCCGAACAAATTTCACACTCATAGTCCGTGCTTCGCCAAACAGGAAGTCGGCTATTCAGGGATGTCTAAAAAGTGCATGCAATGGAATTTGAAATACTCCTACTAGGCCTTTCCACCGATGGCCACCAAACTCGGTCAGCATGATCTCAAGACATTGGGGACGCAAAATTGCCAGGGGATTTTTGATATCTCGAACGGTTTGACCGTGACGGGGCGACAAATTTATGGCGAGAAATGAGAAACAGGAAGTGCCTAATAACTTTGACATACTTTGTTTGATTTTGACCAAACTTCAGCAGTTTGTTCATCGTCTGATGCCGATCACAGAGATGTGACTATTATGAGTCAAAGTTATAGCGCCACCAACTGGCAGCAGAAAGCGTGACGTTTTTGAAACGCTTTAAACTCAGCCTCTTAATTTTACTCAATTTGCTTCAAACTTCATCACAATAATGTCAAAACACGACCGATAAGAATCTGTGAAGGGCGTTATCCATAACTTTTATCATGTTGCCATGGCAACGTGTCAAACTTTAACTTTAGTTTTTTGTGTTTTTGAGCCACTTAAAATGCTTAGAATTTCATGAAACTCAACACACACATCTGTATTAATGACAGTTAAACACTGATAAAAGCCCATAAATGGGCGTGGAGCAGGCGCTCCATAGCGCCACCTTTTGACAAAAGTTGGGGGGTTACTTTGTCCTACAGTCACCACACTCGGTACATATATTGGACTCATCAAGCCGGACAACTTTCTAATTTACACCCATTAGCTACGACCAACAGGAAGTCAGCTATTTTTATTTAAATATGGATTTTTGGAAAAATCAAGCTGTGGAATTTGAAATACTCCTCCTAGACCTTTCCACCGATGGCCACCAAACTCGGTCAGCATGATCTCAAGATATTGGGAATGCAAAATTGCCAGGGGATTTTTGCTATCTCGAACGGTTTGGCCGTGGCAGGGCGACAAATTATGGCGAGAAATGAGAAACAGGAAATGTCTAATAATTTTGACACACTTTATCTGATTTTGACCAAACTTAAGCAGTTTGTTCGTCGTATGATACCGATCACAGAGATGTGACTATTATGAGTCAAAGTTATAGCGCCACCAACTGGCAGCAGGAAGTGTGTTGCTTGCAAAACGCTTTTAAATCAACCTCTTATTTTTACTCAATTTGCTTCAAACTTCATCAGAATAATATCAAAACACGGCCGATGAGAATCTGTGAAGGGGTCCTTGATACATCAAATGCTGTTGCCATGGCAACATGTCAAACTTTAACATTTGTTTCCTGTGTTTTTAAATATAGCTGTGAATAAATTCATATCACTCATAGCAGAATCAGACAGTTCACAGCAAACTTTGTCAACATGATGCCAAGATACTGAAGATGTTAAATTGTGAACGGCTTTGGGACATCTTGAACGGTGTTGATGTGGTGATTTATGAAAGTAACAATAAAAAAGATGAAGAGTTATTTTCATATATCTTTAAATTGCATTATTCTAACTCATCAAAACTTTTTACATATAAAGAACAAGAAATTCTTAGGAAATACGTGTAGTTTCAAAATGTTATCATGCTCAGAGGCCCCAAAAACATTAAAAGTGTCACATAAATTTGTCAGATTAAAGCTCTAATACCAGGGATGAACACTAGAGGTCCTCATAAGATAAGGAATCGTTTGACCTCTAATGCTATTTAGCTCATTCTCAGTGTATAAGAATGAAAATAATCCATAGAATCAGTTGATATAGACTGTACTGTCAGTGTACTTTTACATAATTATTTTGTATAGGTGCTTAAAGAGCATTAAAATCTTTTTTTAATCTTTTAAGGAAAAATTATATGATTTATATACATATATACAATCTCACTGATAGAATAAAAAATCTTATAAGTATGACACTATACTGCTCAGTTCACTTAATTAGAATGAGAAACAAATACATCAACTAAGTTAATATGTATTTATTTTTAATATATTTGTTTATAATTATTTCACAGATGCTTATAGATCATTAAAATAATATTAAAAAATTGATGTAGATCATGAAACATGGTAACTATTTAAAATAGGGTCTCTTTTGTTAACATTGGTTAATGAACTAACACACGAACGAACAACGAACAATATTTTTGTACTCGATTTTCTTCAAACTTCATCAGAATGATGTAAAAACACGGCCGATGAGAGTCTGTAAAGGCGTCCCTGATGCATCAAATGCTGTTGCCATGGCAAATAAATAAAAATACAAAATACATTCAAATATTTGTTTCCTGTGTTTTTGAGGCAGATAGCGTGCCTAGAATTTCATTTTCCATTTTCAATTTTCAATGATTTATTATATATTTAAAGTGCAGCATCCTAACTCTTTGAAACTTTTTTCATACAAATAACTATTCATTCTGATTAAACACAGTTCATTTCATAATTATACAAAACTCCACGAATGAAAGAAAATTAAAAAACAAATCTGATCTCACTCTGCTCTGCACTCTATGTGTGTGTTTGTGTGGTAAGTGGCTGAGTGTAAGGAGGTGGGATGGGTGGTAAGAGAAAGAGTCAGACAGGAGGAGAGACAGTTAGGGTTAGTCCAAAGGGTTATTGTGAATGCATGTGCCAACTGGGCACCGTTTTCCTGATGCTATCGGGATGGCGACTGCCAGACGGCGAGGGCCCGGTCAACGCTGCTTGCAGCTTTAATTATTATTTTTTTTTCAATGTTTTGGGGGATTTCGGGGGCCTTAACATACACGAAAACTCTTGAAACTTTGCACACACATTGGAACCTGCGGCCATCAGGGCCGGACAGACTTTGACATGGGGGGGTCACCTGGGGGGGGCATGGCACAGCGTTAAAAATTGCGACTTTTGAAGGGCTCTGGAGCGCACAACGGTTGACCTACAGTCACCAAAATTCATACACATATAGACCTCATCGGGCCGAACAAATTTCACACTCATAGTCCGTGCTTCGCCAAACAGGAAGTTGGCTATTCAGGGATGTCTAAAAAGTGCATGCAATGGAATTTGAAATACTCCTACTAGGCCTTTCCACCGATGGCCACCAAACTCGGTCAGCATGATCTCAAGACATTGGGGACGCAAAATTGCCAGGGGATTTTTGATATCTCGAACGGTTTGACCGTGATGGGGCGACAAATTTATGGCGAGAAATGAGAAACAGGAAGTGCCTAATAACTTTGACATACTTTGTCTGATTTTGACCAAACTTCAGCAGTTTGTTCATCGTCTGATGCCGATCACAGAGATGTGACTATTATGAGTCAAAGTTATAGCGCCACCAACTGGCAGCAGAAAGCGTGACGTTTTTGAAACGCTTTAAACTCAGCCTCTTAATTTTACTCAATTTGCTTCAAACTTCATCCCAATAATGTCAAAACACGACCGATAAGAATCTGTGAAGGGCGTTATCCATAACTTTTATCATGTTGCCATGGCAACGTGTCAAACTTTAACTTTAGTTTTTTGTGTTTTTGAGCCACTTAAAATGCTTAGAATTTCATGAAACTCAACACACACATCTGTATTAATGACAGCTAAACACTGATAAAAGCCCATAAATGGGCGTGGAGCAGGCGCTCCATAGCGCCACCTTTTGACAAAAGTTGGGGGGTTACTTTGTCCTACAGTCACCAAACTCGGTACATATATTGGACTCATCAAGCCGGACAACTTTCTAATTTACACCCATTAGCTACGACCAACAGGAAGTCAGCTATTTTTATTTAAATATGGATTTTTGGAAAAATCAAGCTGTGGAATTTGAAATACTCCTCCTAGACCTTTCCACCGATGGCCACCAAACTCGGTCAGCATGATCTCAAGATATTGGGAATGCAAAATTGCCAGGGGATTTTTGGTATCTCGACCGGTTTGGCCGTGGCAGGGCGACAAATTATGGCGAGAAATGAGAAACAGGAAATGTCTAATAATTTTGACACACTTTATCTGATTTTGACCAAACTTAAGCAGTTTGTTCGTCGTATGATACTGATCACAGAGATGTGACTATTATGAGTCAAAGTTATAGCGCCACCAACTGGCAGCAGGAAGTGTGTTGCTTGCAAAACGCTTTTAAATCAACCTCTTAATTTTACTCAAATTGCTTCAAACTTCATCAGAATAATATCAAAACACGGCCGATGAGAATCTGTGAAGGGGTCCTTGATACATCAAATGCTGTTGCCATGGCAACATGTCAAACTTTAACATTTGTTTCCTGTGTTTTTAAATATAGCTGTGAATAAATTCATATCACTCATAGCAGAATCAGACAGTTCACACCAAACTTTGTCAACATGATGCCAAGATACTGAAGATGTTAAATTGTGAACGGCTTTGGGACATCTTGAACGGTGTTGATGTGGTGATTTATGAAAGTAACAATAAAAAAGATGAAGAGTTATTTTCTTATATCTTTAAATTGCATTATTCTGACTCATCAAAACTTTTTACATATAAAGAACAAGAAATTCTTAAAAAAAAACGTGTAGTTTCAAAATGTTATCATGCTCAGAGGCCCCAAAAACATTAAAAGTGTCACATAAATTTGTCAGATTAAAGCTCTAATACCAGGGATGAACACTAGAGGTCCTCATAAGATAAGGAATCGTTTGACCTCTAATGCTATTTAGCTCATTCTCAGTGTATAAGAATGAAAATAATCCATGGAACCAGTTGATATATACTGTTCTGTCAGTGTACTTTTACATAATTATTTTGTATAGGTGCTTAAAGAGCATTAAAATCTTTTTTTTTAATCTTTTAAGGAAAAATTATATGATTTATATACATATATAGACTCTCACTGATAGAACAAAAAATCTTATAAGTATGACACTATACTGCTCAGTTCACTTAATTAAAATGAGAAACAAATACATCAACTAAGTTAATATGTATTTATTTTTAATATATTTGTTTATAATTATTTCACAGATGCTTATGGATCATTAAAATATTTAAAAATGGTTGTAGATCATAAAACATGGTAACTATTTAAAATAGGGTCTCTTTTGTTAACAATGGTTAATGAACTAACACACGAACGAACAACGAACAATATATTTGTACTCGATTTTCTTCAAACTTCATCAGTATGATGTAAAAACACGGCCGATGAGAGTCTGTAAAGGCGTCTCTGATGCATCAAATGCTGTTGCCATGGCAAATAAACAAAAATACAAAATACATTCAAATATTTGTTTCCTGGGTTTTTGAGGCAGATAGCGTGCCTAGAATTTTATTTTCCATTTTCAATTTTCAATAATTTATTATATATTTAAAGTGCAGCATCCTAACTCTTTGAAACTTTTTTCATACAAATAACTATTCATTCTGATTAAACACAGTTCATTTCATAATTATACAAAACTCCACGAATGAAAGAAAATTAAAAAAAAAATATCTGATCTCACTCTGCTCTGCACTCTATGTGTGTGTTTGTGTGGTAAGTGGCTGAGTGTAAGGAGGGGGGATGGGTGGCAAGAGAAAGAGTCAGACAGGAGGAGAGACAGTTAGGGTTAGTCCAAAGGGTTACTGTGAATGCATGTGCCAACTGGGCACCGTTTTCCTGATGCTATCGGGATGGCGACTGCACAGACGGCGAGGGCCCGGTCATCGCTGCTTGCAGCTTTAATTATTATTATTATTATTTTTTTTTTCAATGTTTTGGGGGATTTCGGGGACCTTAACATACACGAAAACTCTTGAAAATTTGCACACACATTGGAACCTGCGGCCATCAGGGTCGGACAGACTTTGATATGGGGGGGTCACCTGGGGGGGGGCGTGGTACAGCGTTAAAAATTGCAACTTTTGAGGGACTCTTGAGCGCACACCAATTGACCTACAGTCACCAAAATTCATACACATATAGAACTCATCGGGCCGAACAACTTTCGTGCTCAAAGTCCGTGCTTCACCAAACAGGAAGTCAGCTATTCAGGGATGTCTAAAAAGCGCATGCAATGGAATTTGAAATACTCCTCCTAGGCCTTTCCACCGATGGCCATCAAACTCGGTCAGCATGATCTCAAGACATTGGGGATGCAAAATTGCCAGGGGAATTTTGATATCTCGAATGGTTTGGCCGTGGCGGGGCGACAAAGTTATGGCGAGAAATGAGAAACAGGAAGTGTCTAATAACTTTAACACACTTTGTCTGATTTTCACCAAACTTCAGCAGTTTGTTCATCTTATGATACCGATCACAGAGATGTGACTATTATGAGTCAAAGTTATAGCGCCACCAACTGGCAGCAGAAAGCGCAACGTTTTGTAAATGCTTTTAAATCAGCCTCTTAATTTTACTCAATTTGCTTCTAATTTCATCCCAATAATGTTGAAACACGGCCGATGAGAATCTGTGAAGGGCGTTATTTATTACTTTTATCATGTTGCCATGGCAACCTGTCAAACTTTAACTTTAGCTTTTTGTGTTTTGGAGCCACTTAAAATACTTAGAATTTCATGAAACTCTACACACACATCTGTATTAATGACAGTTAAACACTGATAAAAGCCCATAAATGAGCGTGGAGCAGGCGCTCCATAGCGCCACCTTTTGACAAAAGTTGGGGGTTTAGTTTGTCCTACAGTCACCAAACTCGGTACATATATTGATCTCATCAAGCCAGAAAAATTACTAATTTACATCCATTAGCTACGATCGACAGGAAGTCGGCTATTTTGATTTGAATGTGGATTTTTGGAAAAATCAGGCTGTGGTATTTTATATACTTCTCTCGGGAAAACCAACCAATTCACATCAAACTTTTTCGACATGATGCCAACATTCTGAAGATGCTAAATTGCGAGCAGATTTAGGATATCTTGAATGGTGTTGATGTGGTGATTGATTGAAATCTGAGTAAAAAAGATAGCCGTAATTTTATTATATCTTTAAAGTGCAGCATCCAAAGTCTTTGAAACTTTTTTCATACAGAGTACTAGTAATTCTGATCAAACACCGTTCATTTCATAATTATACCAAGATCTATGAATTAATGAAAATTAAAAAACAAATCTGATCCCTCTCTGCTCTGCACTTATGTGTGTGCGTGCTAAGTGGGTGTGTGTTTGTTTAGTGTTAGGGTGAGAGTGGGGAGGGGGGATGGGTGGAAAGAGAGAGTCAGAGAGGAGGAGATAGAGGGGAATATTTAAACTCTTGGTGGTTTATTCATTTGGATGTGAATTATTCTTTGTTTTTAAACTATTTGGCTACTCTTTTTAAGGCATAAATTTGATTCCATTTACTTTCTGCATCATTCTCATCTTACTCTGTCTGTATTTCCTCTCCCCTTCACTAATTTCTCTCCTTCAATGCTCAATGTTCAATCTGCACCAAAAATTAATATGTTTGATAAAATCGCTGGCCTGAAGACATATGCATGCCAATATTCAGTTATACACATAGCGCCATAATTAGTTTAGCTGCATTTCAGTCAAAATATAATCTTGTGCACTTGATCGGACATAACTAAAATATAAGGTTATGAGTTGTAGTATTTTTGTTGTGCTTAGTACAGAAAACAGTCCTGCATAAAATAAAGTAAAGGAAAATACAGGGTGCATAATTTAGAGTATTTAGACAATATTCTTCATTATTCTGAAATAAAGGCACAAAACACAAAATTTGAAAGAAAAACAAAATTTGGACTTAAATTACAGTACAGTCATTTAATAAAAATGTGAAGGTAATATATAACTATATGTCATGGTATTTTAGTAACATTTAGTAAAGTGTAAAATATTAAAATAAAAAATATATTTTAGTACTATAGCTAACAATCACAAGCAAGTAGGATGTGTGGCGTAAAATAATATATTTAGCATTATAATGAATAATAACAACAACAAGCAATTGCACCGCAGGGACTTGAACCCCATCCTGGTGGGTAACCTGGAGTACCATTACCAGTGTAGTTTTGCTTTTTGTTATTATTTACATTATATTTACATTAAATTAAATGTATTAGCAACAGCATGTTCATTTATAAACGTACATTATTTTGTATTGCTATTTGATATAATGTTATATAATTCAGGAGTATCAAACAGTAATAGGCATGTAATCCATTACATTTATTGTATTTATTTTTAACACATGCTGTTGCAATAAAAGACAAATAAAAGCTTTTTTGTTGTTTTTGTAATGTGTTTTAAGAAGAAAATATGCTATTTATCAGTTATCAGGTAAATGTAGTTCTTGTTACTTGATTACATAAGAATGAATTTAACCCACTAATGTTCTCATGCAGTAATATGGCCTAGTGTGTTTCTACAGGTGGTTTGTCAAGCCCACTCACCTGTGTGTAACCCATAAGCCATTATCATTTAAGAAGTTTTGCAACTAATTTAAATACACTTGTCCTCAAAGGAACAAAAAAACACCCTTGTGTGTGCTAAAATCAAGTGCCACAACATTTCTGTGAACTGAAAAGTTTGCAATGAAAAGTGTGTTTCTACAGGTGGTTTGTTCAGCCCACTCACTTGTGTGTAACCCATAAGCCATTATAATTTAAGAAGTTTTGCATTTAATTTAAATACACTTGTTCTCAAAGGAACAAAAAAACACCATTGTGTGTGCTAAAATCAAGTGCCACAACATTTCTGTGAACTGAAAAGTTTGCAATGAAAAGTGTGTTTCTACAGGTGGTTTGTTCAGCCCACTCACCTGTGTGTAACCCATAAGCCATTATAATTTAAGAAGTTTTGCATTTAATTTAAATACACTTGTCCTCAAAGGAACAAAAAACACCATTGTGTGTGCTAAAATCAAATGCCACAACATTTCTGTGAACTGAAAAGTTTGCAATGAAAAGTGTGTTTCTACAGGTGGTTTGTTCAGCCCACTCACCTGTGTGTAACACACTCAGAATTGCACAATGTATCTATGAAATATCAACCTACTAATGTTCTCATGCAGTAATATGGCCAAGTGTGTTTCTACAGGTGGTTTGTCAAGCCCACTCACCTGTGTGTAACCCATAAGCCATTATCACTTAAAAAGTTTCAACTAATTTAAATGTGCATGTCCTCAAAGGAACAAAAAACACCCTCGTGTGTGCTAAAATAAACTGGCACAACATTTGTGTACACTGAAAAGTTTTTAATGTTTTTTTACATACAAATGGTCAATTAAGGTTCCTTTCTCAGTAGTTGGTTCTTTAACATGTTGAATATATCCCTTGTCTGCCATAAAAGTACAGAGGGATTGGGATTTTAATGCGTCGTTATTAAAATCTCCTACAATCACAACTTTATCGCAAATTGTTGACACCAAATGAATCAACTTGTCTAAGTTGTGTTTAAAAACAGATAATGGATATGTTGAAGGCCTGTAAATAACACCAAGCAAAATGTCCTTTTCAGTGAAGTGTGTTATCATGCATTCCAAATTAAGATTTGGAAATGTTATAGCAGTACTTGCTACACCACATGCTACATATAACCCAACTCCACCATGTTGTTGTGATTTCAGTTCTTTGAAAGGGGGACAATTACTTGTGTATGCTGCACAACGAGGAAGACCCACAAATGTGTAGTTTTCTAAGTGCACATTCTCAGACAAATAGGTTTCAGGCAGCCATGTTTCAGTTAAAGCAATACATGTAGGTTTGAACTGTTGAACACAAACATTCAAATCTTGTTTATGACAACGCAAACTCTGTACATTCAGCAAAAACACTGAAAAGGATTTCTGTTGTGCTGTCAGATATAGCTCATCATGTGCCATAAAACGTGGCATTTCTTGTACAGCCTCAAAAACTTTTTCATTACAAAAAATATTTTTTTCTTTAAAATCTTGAATAGTCAAGCCAGACAAACTTCTTACTCGACTCAGTGCAACATAAGCCTGGCCAGCAGCAAAAACTTTTTTTAAACTAACAACAGCAGAATCAACAGTTAAACCCTGTACTTTATGGACTGTGCAAGCCCAAGCCAGTTTTAAAGGAAACTGTCGTCGAAAACCACCGTTCCTGCATGCGTTTTCCTCTTCTGCATGTAAAGGAGTTGAGTTAAACAATTTTGCTGGCTCAGCCAAACATTGTTTACGTCTATTAAACCCCACATGACTGTCATCAAAATGCACATACACAGTTTCAGGTAACGTATTTTTATCGACACGTACAATGTGTGTCACTGTGCCGCAAACTCCATTAACTAAGCCATCATTCACATCAATGTTTTTAATCAACATGACGCGTGCATTTATGCCTAAAAGCAATGTTGCTGGCAAGCATGTGTTGTAAACCTTTGAATGATGACCACTAATTAACTCTACTTTGCCAGTCTTTTTACTACGGGCAAAATCTTCTGCCTCTATAGTTGCAACCTCTGAGCAGATATTAATTAACTGGTTTAAGTTGTGCTCATGTACTTCATCATTTGTAGCAAAAATGTGCAAAGAAGCATTATCCTCCTCACCTGTGTCACATTTTGCTAAGATGTCCACATCTTCTTTGCTTAGTGGAGATTTTTTACTTCGTTTCCTTAAACGATTTAATAATTCAGCAAATCTGCTGTCTTTTTGCCTTATTACCTCTGTTAACTCCACAACAGAAAAGCAATTAGTCCATAGTCCAAGTCCTGGTACTTCCATATATAATGGTTTCCCCTTTACAGGAGGCAATTGAAAAAAATCTCCAACCGCTATAACACAAACCTTACCAAAAGGAGAAAAGTCTCCAGTTTGTTTAATTTGACGTAACCTTCCATGAATGTATGCCAACAGTTTATGATCTACCATTGAGATTTCATCTATAATTAAAATCTGAAGGCCTTGGAATTTCGCTCGTAAGGAATTTAGTTTTTCTTCTCCCAAAGGTGTGTATGGCAACTTTACATTTGTTCCAATACAAAATGTATTATGAATTGTGGAACTTTGTAAATTATATGCCGCGATACCGGTCGGAGCAGTTAATACAACACAATTGTTATCTGGGTGTAAAGCAATTTGAGACAATAATCTTGTTGCTTCATATTTTATTGCTTTAATCAAATGGCTTTTGCCAGTTCCTGCTCCACCAGTAACAAAAACATGAAAAGGTTTAGGGTTTTCGCCTCTAATTTTACTTAAACACCATTGTCTAATTTTATAGAAAATAGAAATTTGAGTTTTGTTTAAAGAGCGAATTAAGGTCAACCCATCTGTGCGACTCAGACAATTGTTTTTTTTCTCTATTTGAGACATTGGTGCATCATCAGTTGCTAAATCCGGTATAGAACTTTCATGTTCTTGGCTTTGCTGGCCAGTCTCACGTGTAATCTGCATACATTCTATACGGTCTAATTGCTGTTCAGGACAAAGTGCACACCATGCATCTTCTAATATGCCCTCATTATCAACAGCAGTTTGAGCAGTGTCTAAAACATCTGCATCCTTTTCAAAAAGTGCTCTATTTGTATCCACTACATTTTTGACCAAGTGAAAAGATCCATCACTAAAGCAAACATTACCTTCCTTATAAAAGTGTTCATAAGTACTATACTGGTCTGGTTTTAACTGATTATCTGCACGATAAGGAAAAAATAGTTGTAATACACTGAGATAAAATTTTTCAGGATTTTTTGTTACTGAAAATCGAGCAAAACGCACAACAGCAGGCTGAGTACGAGTTCTTTTTACAATAAAACCAAAATTGTTTTCCAATTTAATTTTATTAGTGCAAGACTGACCTTTGTATACAATGCGGTATTCAGATGCAAATGTGGCCAAACACATATCATCAAAAGTGCTCTGATTTGGCCTGTTTTTATAGCGATCAACAAAACTTGTCATCCACATCTCGTCACTCCTCAGATTCTGGGACTTTAACTTGTTTTGTATTACACTCAGAGGCAAACTCATACGAACAGCATTTTCCCCAGTTGGAATAAACTGAACTTGTCTTGAACACTCTTTTAAATGCATGTTTGTTAGCCTGTAAACTGCTTCTTGTGCACTAACCTCACGATTATGTAAGTATACACTGCCTAATTTCCTCAAAGCCTGTCTTGCATCTACATTACCCTGAGTTGCTGATTCGCGCTGCGCATTAGCTAACAATAAACCCATTTCCCGTTCAGACTTTGAAATGTATGAAATTATGTAAACAATGCAGGCATACGCATCTGTTACATACTGGATGTCCATATTAGCATTCCAGCACTTAAGGCTAAACTTGTTATATTGATTTACCCATACTTCATGCAACTGTCGTTTCAAGACAATGTGTGTGCTATTATTTATGCATCTGTATGCCATTTCAAATAAATCCTGATTTATTCCAACACTATTAAACAAACTTTCTAGAGAATCAAACTGCTCTTCTGAAACAGCTTTCTTAACTGCCGTCATTATGCCACGAGCATATTCTACCAGTGTGTTATCATTTACATTTGTACTTTTACTTTCGCTAGACAGGTTTTCCTCTTCTTCTACTTTTCTCCGACATATGAATGTTCGCATAGATGGTGGTTTAGGAAAATTAAAACGACATACAGTGTTTTTCTTTTTACATGTTTTGGAATGACGTTTACTGTGACACTGCACAGATGTAACAACACTCTGCAGTTCATCATCTTCACTGGGCACCTCGCACGTTACGTATTTATCTATAAATTTGACAACTTCTTCATCAGTATTCTTATCTATTTGGGGAGCATTTTTTATC
Source organism: Garra rufa (assembly GCF_049309525.1). Taxonomy (NCBI): domain Eukaryota; kingdom Metazoa; phylum Chordata; class Actinopteri; order Cypriniformes; family Cyprinidae; genus Garra; species Garra rufa. The sequence continues at coordinate 947,949 of NW_027394276.1, read as the reverse complement.
CAGAACAAACAATGGACATGGGGAGAACCGCGTTGTTGAAATTCCACCCTATAAAAATAGTCCACAATTTCCCCTATGGGCTGAACAGGTGACATTAGCACTTCTTTTAAAAAACAATGCCACCTAAAATCAAACATACGAGCTGCAGTAACAGGATTGCATCGCAAAAGCTCACATTTTTCCGCCCATTCTAATTGTTCTAATGTTTCTTTCCTGCCTTCGTTGTTTAAAATAGTAGTCAACAAATTTGTCCATCTCATATCAGCAGACGAAAATGAGCTAAACCAGGTTGGAATGCCAAGCTGTCTGACCATGGCAAACAAATCTTTTTGCACACCTTGCCAAAATGCTGGAGTGCCACGGATGGGCTTCAAAAATCTATAGCCTTCATCAAAATTAAGCACTTGCCTCAAGGAGTCAGTGTCTTTAAACATTTCACTGGCTATGGATTTACTAGATCCTTGCCCTTTTCTTAAAGCAATAGATACGTTAGACAGTACTTTTTCAACTTCTGATAAATACTGTGCATAAAAAATGTATTCAACATTTTGCGCAAATCTACCATCTGCATGCAAAATTCGATTATTGAAATATCGTGACAATGTTAATCTCTGTGCCCTTTTGTCACAAAAAGTAGAAGAACCATTAGGAAATAAAACAGGGAAACATTTAGCCTCATTTGTCTCATCACCAAGCATTTTTACTGGATTATTTCCTTCAGAAGGGGCAAGGTTCAAAATACCATCAGAATACTGATCGAGTACTTCTTGTCCAATGTCTACAGGTTGTAGACATGTGTCCATAAACACACAATGCTGTTGTCTATCATGTAACTCCTCATCAGCATTTACTTTCTCCAACTCATTCTCCACAATGTCATTTGTACCATCATCCTCATCATCTTCCTTGACAAACTCATTTAACCAATCATCATTAAAGCCAATTTCTGTATAATACTTGTTATGTTGTTTTAAGTAACACAGTGCGTGTTTGATATTTGTTGTATCCACATACTGATACTTATAATGACCCTTGTATGTCAACTTTCGCTTTAACTTTACACATAAGAAAGATCCCTCATTTTCCGTTCTTGGTAAAACATCTGTTGTATTTTTAACATTTGCTGGCACACAAGTGACAGGACCATGAACCCCATTTTGGCCGCCTTTTGGTAAAGCTAACATTTTCATGAATGGGATATTCAAAGATATTAAATGTTGTTCTAAACTATTGAGACAGCGCAGTTCGTTAGGTATGGGATGCAGTTCTAGATTATTAACGGCACTTTCTGCTGGCATTTCACCTTTTTTCAATTTGGAATGGCAAGTGAAGCAAATCCAAAGTTGTCCTTTACATGAATTTACTAATTTACATGCCTTAACACATTTGTGCAAAAACCTATCTGTAATACATTTGTTAGCTACTGATAACATTGCTGCATCTTTATTGTAATTTTCTGTTTTACATTGTAATACTTGCTGTTTAAATAACAACCTGTGGCAGACACAACAAACAAATTCTGGCCCAGAACTAACTTTGTCTACGAACTGCTTTTTAACGAAATCACGAACCTCTTGATTTTGTTTTAATTGTTGTCTTCTCATCATATTAATTCTTTTTACATTTTCTTTATGTAGTGCATTATTCTTATATTTTAGTTTACTTGCTTGCTTTACAATATTTCTATGCTTTTCGTTATTGCAGTATTTCACCCTGCTATATTTCTTCACTTTACTCTTATGTTGCTCATTGTCACGGTATTTCACCCTGCTGTATTTCTTTACTTGATTCTTATGTTGCTCATTGTCATGGTATTTCACCCTGCTGTATTTCTTCACTTTACTCTTATGTTGCTCATTGTCATGGTATTTCACCCTGCTGTATTTCTTCACTTTACTCTTATGTTGCTCATTGTCATGGTATTTCACCCTGCTGTATTTCTTCACTTTACTCTTATGTTGCTCATTGTCATTGTATTTCACCCTGCTGTATTTCTTCACTTGATTCTTATGCTGTTCGTTGTCATGATATTTCACCCTGCTGTATTCTTTTACTTGTTGACTATGTTGATTGTTTTCTTTATATTTCCTTTTACTGATTTGTTTTAAGGACTTATTGTATAAGACATTTGTGTGATATCTTGTCCTATTCTCAGTCTTCATATGCTGCTTAAATTCAGCATTGTTTTGATACTTATTCAAAACACATTGCCTGTTGCTTTCTTTAATTGCTCTCTTAACTCTTTTTAATGAATAATACTTCTGAAAGTAGCCCTTTGTTTTTATGTATTGATCATTAATTGTATCTCCACACATAGATTCTAGCTTCTTGTGTTTCACATACATTTCACTTTGTGTTTTTACTTGTTTTCTTGTACGCATACATTTTCCATCATCACCTTGTTTATTCTGGCACAGATTGTAACACATCTGGCTATCAGGTTGTTTCACACAAATTACAAACTCATAGTGATTCCCATTGCAGTGCTGTAGATATATACTTTGGTTAAACATTTTTTCATACATACAGCTGTACTTTAACCATTTCCCATTAGAATATGTGTAAATGTCGACCCCTAAATAATTAGCTGTCGATTGAATCTCCAGTTCTGTAGCCCATGATCCTACAAACCTCATTTTTGATCTAGATAAATAATCCTCCATAGATGCATACTGGCATCTTAACAGATTTCTGTATTCTGCACTATGCAATTCCATATGTTTAACAATTGCAAGTCTCACAACCCGATGAGGTTTCTGTGTGCCACAAATTGCTTGTGCCACTGCCCTGAAAAAACAATTACCATCACCTAAAATACTAACTGTTTTACAAGGGTGGCCCATTGCTCTACTGTTTGTTGGCAAAATTACATTTTCACCTTGAAACTCTACATTAAGTTTTCTACTTAATCTTTGTTTATCTTCATCACACAGAGGGCTGAAATTAAACATTCTATTAGTCTCATTGCCCAAACAGACTACGTCTGAATTTTCATCACTATTGAAAGTTGTTTCAGGTAATTTACTGATATTTTCTAAAGATTGCTTGTGTTTTTTAATCACCACACTTTCATTCGCTCCTTCCTCACTTAGATTTGTACACCGTTTCCTTTTTTTACCCCCACAGCTCTTTTTTGGGTTTTCATCATTTATGAAAGCTGAGTAACTATCAGATGTTTTTTTGCTTTTAAGTAGGACACAAACACCACTTATTTCAAATATCTTACAATTTCCTCCAAAACAGGCAGACAAATTTTCAATGTGCTTCAAAACACAGCTCAGTGAATTATAATATACAACCACACTGAAGCCATTACCATCAACCATCCCAGCACTGCTACGTGCATGCGAATCAACCACAGCATACTGATCATTATGCTTAATGATAGCACATGTACTACCATTTAGAGTAAAAAAGCATGTGTCATATTTTGCGAACATCGTTTGCAAACCATCAGCTAACAACACACATGCACCAGATTTAATAAATTCTCCATCAACCATTCCTATATATCCAGAAACAAAATCGCCATATTCAAATTTGAATGCATTTGTACCGAACACGTATTCTTTAGGAAGATCTGGAATACACAACAAATGTTCCTTTGTTTGGTCAGTGATTGAACCACTTTGACGCAAACTTCTATACAAGCCATCGCCGATATTTACGACATTGTCTAAATCTTCACTTTCCCATGAGAACACACTATGTACCCTGTGTGTGGCTATAGCAGCCAAACTAATTGCAGCACACTGTTTCCCTGGCCACTTGAACTTATGGTCACCCTGATGAAATGATCCACGAATGCTACTAATACTTGCTCTTTCAGTTGATGTAGATGCTGAGATTTCTTCACTGTCATTTGCTGTACACACACTGATTTCACCAACAGTGTTGCTGTCAACAAATTGTGGCATATCTGATGAGGTTATGTCTACATTGATGCCACAAATACTAAAGTTTTCTGAGCTCAGACTTGTCATTAAATTATCAATGTGCAAAAATAGGTCTTGCCAATTTGTGTTAAAGACAACAACTGATGTTCCTATGTCTGATCTCAAACCATATGCGTTTCGAACATTAGAGTCAACAACAACATAGAAATCATTATGTTTCACAATTGCACACGTTTCTCCTTTTATGTTGACCAAACAAGATTCATGATTAAACAAAATCTCCTGTAATTTCTCGTACAAGTCAGTTTTTCCTCCATCCAGTGATTCTTCAATCGTAACTTTGCATGATTTATTGAAAACACCATATTGACCACCAAACCAATGAGAAATTTGACAGTCTCCATAGCTCTCACTCATTTTTTTACAGGTAGTCATATCATTAACCAGTTTACTTCCCTCACTACGAATGTCCTGAAGGTCGTATTTTTGCCAAGTACACACATTATGTATCTTGTGCTTAACAACTGAAACTACACTGCAGGCTATTCCAACAAACTTCTCATTTACATCTGCAGACTTCAATCTAACCTCATTGCCTGCTACAATGCCCACCACGTCTGGACAAACACAAGCATCAGAATTTGAAACATCAGACTTACTTTTGTTGTTCAATGGCTTGCGCCGCATTCGGAATCTCTTCAGCTTAGGCATCTAAAGACAAAGAAATTACATCACATTACTATCACACAACTTACAGTAATATTAAACATTACATATGCAATAACATATTTTTACATTTAAAACATAAACTATTTTATGTGCATCGAAATGGCAAATTTGTTAAAATATTTATTCCATAAATTGTATTACCTCAAATATATTCTGTAATTCCCAGGGTATTTGAGTATCAATTTTCAAGTAAAATGAAATACCAGTTTAGTATTTGGTCATGTTGAACACCAGCAGAAAGTAATTGTATGACATTGTAAAAATATATTGCAATAGAAAAAAGCTAATTGTAAAATTACAATTGCAATCATATTACAAATATTATTTATTCACTGTATGTCAGGTCAAATAAATCAGATAAGAGACATCTTTTAGAAACATTTAGGAATGTTACCAAACACAAATCTTTGTATAGTGCTTTATAAAAAAAACTGAAAACTTTCAGCTAGCATAATAAACATATAAAATAAACTGTATTCTTCATGCATGTAGTCAATGACAACCTAACAACAAACTCTGCTCTGCACCTCAGTGTTAACCACAAAAAAAAAACAATTTCAACAACCACATCCCTTCATCACACCTGTTCAGACCATCCACTGAACAGTTCCTTCACCTACACTTACTTCAGCTACAATTCTTACTTTAATAACAGATGTTTTACTACAAAAAAAGTAACATAATATAAAAATACACAACAAACCAAATAAAACAAAAGCACAACACAGCTCAAAAATACCAGTAAAGACATCTGTCACATTACACAACATTTTATAAAATTACTACATAACTATTATATTTCTCTAAATATTACAAATTAATGCCATACAACAAATACACTTAACATAATCTAACGCTATTGCAGTATTTTCAGTGCCAGCTTTTCATTACCACCTAACACTTTCTTAAACTACCAATCACATTCCTATCCTTAAGAGTTTGCTTTCAATAATTGATTATATTACACACAACCTTTTAAAACTTTAGACCTTTTTCAAGCCATTTAAAAAACATTAGTATTTCTCCTCAACACACAACATTGCTTAAAAGTACCATTAATAACATTAAAATGTCACAAAACACTATAATGACCCCTAAAAATGACCTTTCACATCACATGAATAACTTACATTTCAAAATACATTTAATAATACAACCTATTAAAATAGCAATTTCTAATATTACTACATCTATTTGCATCAAATACATGCAAGCTTGAAGAGCATTAATGACTTGAAACCGTTTACTAATCTAACCGACCAAACCTTTAAATGGAAATGTTCATTGAACAGACTTTCACTTGTTTGCATAACAAACACTGACAGTATCACAACTATTGCTATTAAGCTATTAATAGTTACAGTATTCTTCCTATAACCACACACCACATGAAAGCACTACTCTGTATCTCAGTGTTAACCACAAAAAAAGTAAACTTGCATGTCAACTAACTACACAGTAAGCACTAACAAATGTTTCTATTCACAACACATAACACTTATTTTCACCATTTACTGTACACTACAAATTATAAATTATGAACCCAGCACTTAAACTTCATGCATGCTTAAAGTTCGCACAACAGAAATAGTCATGTGGTACTATAGCTATATACTTCAAATGTATTTAAGTACATTGACAACAAATAAATTAAGCTAGAGTTCAACAATTGTGTTCCTTTGGCACAATTTAACATATGAATGCAAACCTGCCTTTTTGAAACATTATTTCTTATCAAAAATAGCATAATAGTTTAATACTGTCTTTATACAAGTATACTTTATTTTCTTCAACAAATTAATGTAAGATATAATTTAAGAAATTTAAAACAAACATAGTTAACATATTCCATTCTTTCTACATAATAAAATAACAGTGTAGATTAAAAAGACTTTCACTTGCTTGCATTGCAAACATTGACAATATCACAACTATTGCTTAGTGCTTAACATAGTTACACTGTTCTTTCCATAAGCACACACTACACAAACGTCTATACTACAACAACAACAAAAAACACTTCGGTTTCCTGATTCTCTTTAAAATGTCACATAACTTAATATTAAACACTTACAAGTCTTTCTATTTACTCAAAACACACAAAAGAACACAAATTCAACACTTACTGGCCACTACCCTTTAACACACTACAAAAAGTCATGTAGGCTACTCCCAATACAAACAAATACAACACTTATTCAACTAAAAAAAACATTGCAAGCTAATCAGACTTAACAAACTTATTATTTAGATTCAACATCTTACTTAAAAATAAGTCTTTCTAAATTAAATATCTTCACAACTGTGACAAACACAGTACAAATACATGTCTGCCATTGTAACATCTTCATAACCCAAAATTTCAAACAATATATCATACATTCAGTGATAACATGTATTCAATTGAAAATAGAAAACACCATGACTCTTACCTCTGCATTTGCTGCTCAAAAGTAGCTTTGGCAATATCTAAACTATTTATACATGCTCCTCAACAATCAGCTACACCTCCATTAATCTACCTCACTGAATACAATCATGAACATCCAACCACAAACCCTGCCCTTAGTGTCTTACAACAAATCAGATAAATACCTACACATTGGGAAACACCCCTAATGCCTTGGCAACACCAAGACTCTTTTGTTTAATCCCATTCACAAAGTCATTTAACACAAAAACCCTAATCACCTAATCACCTTTTTTTAAAACCACATTAGCCCACAATATGAACATGCTTCTCACCTCAATCAAGACTCTTTGTTTACTTCTGTGTGTGTCACACCTTTAATGTGGATTTAGTCCACATCCCATTCACAAAGTCATTTAACACAAAAACCCTCTTCTAATCACCTAATCACCTTTTTTTTAAACCACATTAGCCCACAATATGAACATGCTTCTCACCTCAATCAAGACTCTTTTATTTACTTCTGTGTGTGTCACACCTTTAATGTGAGTTTAGTCCACATCCCATTCACAAAGTCATTTAACACAACAACCCTCTTCTAATCACCTAATCACATTTTTTTAAACCACATTAGCCCATAATATGAACATGCTTCTCACCTCAATAAAGACTCTGTTTACTTCTGTGTGTCTCACACCTTTAATGTAAGTTTAATCCAAATCCCATTCACAAAGTCATTTAACACAAAAACCCTTTTCTAATCACCTAATCACCTTTTTTTTTAAACAGACTACCTCATGATATAAACCTATTAAAAACGTCATACAATGTAAAATTTTACCTTAGTGTTATTGAAACATACAGAAAAAAAGATATAAAGGCTTAAGATAGTTTGTTGTCTTTTAAAATATGATGAAGTACACAGCTATAAGACACATTACCTTGGGTAACATTTGAATATTGTGGAAAGTCTTTTACAATGTTAGCTCCTTTTTGGAAAACTGTACCAATGCTAAGGAAAGTTTCAAAATTCCAATGACAACCAAATTAAATAATCTGACAATTTTGAGGCAACATTTAAGCTTTTAATGTCAATATAAACCTTACAACATATCTTTTTTAATTGACCCTATAGACATGGTTGTATCTAAATCAAAAATCAAAAAGTCAAAGGACAAATTCAGCTCTTTGTGTGCTACGCCTTCAAAACAGTAAAACCTGAGGATAGTAAATTATTTTTCATTCAGGCAATTTTGTGCGAATAATTAAGCATTGCAAACAATTACATTATAAACAACATTATAATAGTAATCAGGTATTTCAAATTCACATGCAGTACAAACATGAATATTCTGCTTCACACAATGTGTGAACAGTTGTGAAAATGCGTTTTCAGGATTTAGCAATGCTTGTTAGCAATAGAAAACTGTAAACAATACAATTGATTGAAATTTTTGAATCAAGATGGCTGTTGTTTTCACACATACATGTCCTTTAATAGTCACCTGCAATCTGCGAACATGTGAAATGTGCTAATGTATGTTTTTATGCTAGAAAGGTTATAGTGGCACTCATTTACTTCAACTTGAGCACGCTGACAAAAGAGATAGCTTATAGATTGATACTCTGAAAAAGTGAGCAAAATACTTCTGAATTTCTGAAAATGAATGATTTCACATGTGCCCTACCATTCAAAAGCTTTTTTTGCCACCATTTTTTTTTATTCTTTTTCACAACACATGAATACTTATATTCAGGATGTGTTTCACTTATGCCAAGTCATAGCAAATACATTCTTTATTCGGAAATAAAGAATCATTATTGAATTTAGAAAATAAACAAACATTATTGAATTTCTACCATGGTTACTCCAGTCTTGAGTGTCACACAATCCTTAAAATAATTTCCAGATTGGCAATGTCTTGCAAAGAAATGTCTTCTGTTCACCAGGCCTGCATTTATTTGATCCCATTTAAAATTATGCTTTTCTGTTTTCTATGTTCTCTAAGTAGATAGAATAGATTTAGTTTCAACTTAACTGATTGAAGTCAGTCATTACACTGATGGACACCAAACACAAACAAACCAAAAAAAGTGAGAGAGACTGGCAATGGCTCTTTAATTGCATGAGTGGGTGGCTCTAAAAAGAGCCGTTGTTTCTAGCCCTTAAAAGGGCCTTTTATGCTTGAGTTCAACCTGAAGAGCATTTTTGAGGTTGCTGAGGAAAATTTGGTTCCCGTCAGGGCTCAGGTGGACGCCATCTTTGATTAAATGTGTCAAGCCTATGTTTCTGTGCCGAATGCAACGCATATTTCTCTCTGACAGAAAACCAGACAGAGCACCGTTCAGCCATCGCCGGCTCCTTTCAATGCCGTAGGCAGTCCTGCCAATCTGACCTCTCCAGTTCAAACGGGGCAGAATGTCTGAAAACAAGAGCCTGGACCTGGGGAACATCTTAAAGACCCTGTTCAGGTCAGCCTTCATTTCCCGAAAGAAATCCTGTCTGTTTCTACCCTCAAGACAAAGGCTGTTGCCCCCCAGGTGGATGACCAGAATTTCTGGTTCAGGGCCCCTGGCACTGAGAGAGCGCAGAGTTGGAAGCAAATGCTCCCAGAGTCTGCCTCCTTTGCCATCCCAGGTGATGGTGCAGGGAAGATCAAGATTCCTGTCACAGAGGTCAGCTTGAAGCCTACGGATGAAAGAACTGCCAATGACCCAGATCCTAGGAATGCGCTGCTCGGCCATCTCTCCCTAATGAGTGGGCTAGTGGCATTTGCCTCCAGTATTTATGCTCCTGTTGGCCATGTGGGCAGGCTCTTCCCACAAATGCAGTGCTAAATATGTGTGGCCACTCCCCTTTTCCCCAACACAAATGCCATTTGCAGAAAATATTTGCAGAAAATAAAGCTAACTTACATGATAACCTAACAAAAAACATGTACTTACTTATAACAAATGCATTAATGCAAAACATAACAGTGCTTCATTTAGGGGTGAATTTAAACTCTTTGGTTAAGGCACTTTTATGTTCAAATGACTGATATCTGTTATATATAAATATTATGTTACAACATCAAAACAATGACATTATATGTAATATTTTTAAGAACAAGTACACTGCATTGGCAAAGGTGTCAAATAGACTGAGAAAAACTGAGAAAAGTCATTAAAACAATATTTAAAAATGGTTGTAGATCATAAAACATGTTGGTAACTATTTAAAATAGGGTCTCATTTGTTAACATTAGTTAATGCATAAACAAATACCAACTAACAATGAACAATATATTTTAACTAAATTTTCTTCAAACTTAATCAGAATAATGTAAGATCACAACCGATGAGAATCTGTAAAAACGTCCCAAATGCATCAAATACTGTTGCCATGGCAAAAAAAAAAAAAAAAAAAAAATTTAAATATTTGTTTCCTCTGTTTTTGAGGTGATAACATGCTCAGAATTACATTTTCCATTTTCACTTTTCAGTAATTTATTATATCTTTAAAGTGCAGCGTCCAAACTCTTTGAAACTTTTTCTCATAGAAAGAACTATTCATTCTGACCAAACACACTTACTTTCATAATTATACAAAACTCAACAAATTAAAATAAAAAAACATATATGATCTCACTCTGCTCTCTGCTCTGCACTCTGTGTTTGTGTGTTAGGGTGAGAGTGCAGAAGGGGGATGGGTGGTAAGAGAAAGAGTCATTGAGGAGGAGAGACAGTTAGGGTTAGGCCAGAGGGTTACTATAAATGCATGTGCCCGCTGGCACTGTTTTTCTAATACTACCAAGATGGCAATACACTTATGGCGAGGGCCCGCCATCGCTGCATGCAGCTATATTTAGGGCCCGAGCCCAAAAGGGCGAAGGCCCTATTGTTCTTCTAAGGGTTATTATTATTTTTTTTTTTTTTATTTTATTTTTTTTTTCAACCTTCCGGGCACTTTTGGGGGCCTTAACATACTCAAAAACTCTTGAAAATTTGCACACACGTCGGAATCTGCGGCCATCAGAACGCCACAGAGGCTGGGACCCGGGCGTGGTTCAGGGCCTCTACAGCGCCCCCTGGAACACAGTTTGAAAACTTGATGTACTGCGCACACATACTTGCATGTATTGATATGAAACTCGGTACACATATAGATCTCACTGAGCCAAACAACTTTTGTACTCTATGTCATAGGCTCCACCTGACAGGAAGTGAGATATTTAGGGCTGTTTAAAAAGCGCATGCTCTGGAATTTAACGTACTCCTCCCAGGAATTCCATGGGATTGTCACCAAACTCGGTCAGCATGATCTCAAGACATTGGGGACGCTAAATTGCGAGGAGATTTTTGATATCTCGAACGGTTTGGCCGTGGCAAGGCGACAAAGTTATGGCGAGAAATGAGAAACAGGAAGTGTCTAATAACTGTTGACCACATTGCCTGATTCTGATGAAACTTCACCAGTTTGTTCGTTGTATGATGCCGATTCCATAAATGTGACTATTATGAGTCAAAGTTATAGCGCCACCAACTGGCAGCAGGAAGTGTGTCATTTTCAAAATGCTTTGAAATCAGCCTCTTAATTTTACTCGATTTTCTTTAAACTGCATCAAAATCATGTCAAAACACGGCCGATAAGAATATGTAAAGGGGTCGATGATAAATCGAATGCTGTTGCCATGGCGACATGTCAAACTTTAAAATTAGATTCCTGTCTTTTCGAGGCAGTTAACATGCTTAGAATTTCATGAAACTCAACACACACATCAATATTAATGATAGTTAGACACTGGCAAAAGGTCATAAATGGGCGTGGAGCAGGCACTCTATAGCGCCATCTTTTGACAAAAGTTGGGGGGTTAGTTTTTCCTACAGTCACCAAACTCTGTACATATATTAATCTCATCAATTTGGACAACTTTCTAAATTAAACTCATTAGCTAAGACCAACAGGAAGCCGGCTATTTTGATTTGAATGTGGATTTTTGGAAAAATCAGGCTGTAAACAAATGCACACTACTTCTAAGAACAACCAGCTGTTCACACCAAACTTTTTTAACATGAAGAGAATATTCTGAAGATGTTAAATTGCGACCGGATTTTGGATATCTTGAACGGTGTGGACGTGGTGATTTTTTAAAGATATAGTAAAAAATATTTTTATATCTTTAAAGTGCAGCATCCAAACTCTTTAAAACTTTTTTCACACAGAGATCTTATCATTCTGAGCAAGTGCTGGAAATATAAATTTTATACAAGCTTCAATGAATTAAAGAAAATTAAAAAAATAACTCAGAAACCTGATGTCACTCTGGGTGAATGTCTTTACAGTATGTGTGTGCGTTCAGTCAGGCACAGAAAAGCTCATTATTGCAGGGGGGAGGGGTGAGAGGCAGAGAGGGTGACAGAGTAGAGAGCCATCCTACAGACCATCTTTGAACAAAAAATGCACATATGTATTGTAATTACATAAATATGTCTGATCTTTGAGAGTCTGATATTTTGAGAAAATATAAAGGGTCACTTAGTGTTTCATTGTTCGTATTTTGCAGTTGTTGTTTTTTATTAATTTTTTACTTAACTGTACCATGAACTTGTCCTATTCAGTCACATAGCAAAAGATTTAAAAAAATACAACTTTTTAGCATGATCAATTTATCTTCATTGATAGACAATATTTACATAGTGTTATTTATTGAATATAAAATAATAATAATAAAAAATTAAGACAAACTTTGACAACAAAACAAACGTTACTGTTATCTCTTCAAAACATCTGAAAACCATAATTTTAAGATCAGTTATAAATATATATATCACCCCGTTAAAATACTCAACTTGATTTTTAAAGATATTTTGAAAGAATGAAGAGTTTATAGAGCACTTTATTGTGTATTGCTGTACACCCACATGAACTGTGTTCATGTTCATGCTAATTCACAGTACATAAACTATATATGAATACTTTTTTTTTAGCTTAATATTAATTAACATTAATAAATGCTATTTATTTATTGGTCATGTTAACTGATATAGTTAATGCTAACAAATAAAACTGAATGGCAACATTTTATATTTTGTGTGTATGTGTCTGTGTGTTGATTTTAAAGTCTAACCCTTTCAATTCTGTAAACTTTAAATCCAAACTAGCAGAGGGTTACTTTGAATGCATGTGCCAAGTGGACACCGTCTTCATTATTGATTCTTAGTAATGTAGCGCTTAAGAGTGATGTCTTATAACAGGAGGAGTCACCAGCAAAGCAATATCCACACAAAAATTGTACAGATAGGTAATGATGACATTTCAGCAGAAGTGGTGGACGTAAAGCAAGCAATAATAACATTTTGTTATCATGAATCTTGTTCTTACTTGTTAGCAGCAGGATATATCATATCTTTCACTAACTCAAACATACCAAGGTCAATCTGCACCAAACTTCATATGTTTGATAATAGTGCTGGCCTGAACACATCTACATGCCAATAATTAGTTACAAGCATAGCGCCACCATCTGGCAGCAGCAAGTTTGGCACATTTAAATGACTAATGACTTTTTTCTATATTTACTGTATTAAAAGCATACTGCCCACCATTTGCTGATTTCCTGAAGCCACCGGTCGGCGGTGAGCCCAGGTGCGAGGGCCCGTTCATCGCTGCTCGCAGCTTTAATTAGGGCCCGAGCCCAAAAGGGCGAAGGCCCTATTGTTTTTCTAAGGATTATTATTATTATTTTTTTTTCAATGTTTTTGGGGATTTCGGGGCCCTTAACATACACGAAAACTCTTGAAAATTTGCACACACATTGGAACCTGCGGCCATCAGGGCCGGACAGACTTTGACATGGGGGGGTCACCTGGGGGGGGCGTGGCACAGCGTTAAAAATTGCGAATTTTGAGGGACTCTGGAGCGCACACCAATTGATCTACAGTCACCAAAATTCATACACATATAGACCTCATCCGGCCGAACAACTTCCGTGCTCACAGTCCGTGCTTCACCAAACAGGAAGTCAGCTATTCAGGGATGTCTAAAAAGCGCATGCAATGGAATTTGAAATACTCCTCCTAGACCTTTCCACCGATGGCCACCAAACTCGGTCAGCATGATCTCAAGACATTGGGGACGCAAAATTGCCAGGGGATTTTTGATATCTCGAACGGTTTGGCCGTGGCGGGGCGACAAAGTTATGGCGAGAAATGAGAAACAGGAAGTGTCTAATAACTTTAACACACTTTGTCTGATTTTGACCAAACTTCAGCAGTTTGTTCATCTTATGATGCCGATCACAGAGATGTGACTATTAGGAGTCAAAGTTATAGCGCCACCAACTGGCAGCACAAAGCGCAACGTTTTCTAAATGCTTTTAAATCAACCTTTTAATTTTACTCAATTTGCTTCAAACTTCATCTCAATAATGTTGAAACACGGCCAATGAGAATCTGTGAATTGCATTATCGATAACTTTTATCATGTTGCCATGGCAACGTGTCAAACTTTAACTTTAGCTTTTTGTGTTTTGGAGCCACTTAAAATAATCAGAATTTCATGAAACTTCACACACACATCTGTATTAATGATATTTAGACACTGATAAAAGCCCATAAATGGGCGTGGAGCAGGCGCTCCATAGCGCCACCTTTTGACAAAAGTTGGGGGTTTAGTTTGTCCTACAGTCACCAAACTCGGTACATATATTGATCTCATCAAGCCAGAAACATTTCTAATTTACACCCATTAGCTACGATCGACAGGAAGTCGGCTATTTTGATTTGAATGTGGATATTTGGAAAAATCAGGCTGTGGAATTTTATATACTTCTCTCGGGAAAACCAACCAATTCACACCAAACTTTTTTGACATGATGCCAACATTCTGAAGATTCTAAATTGCGAGCAGATTTAGGATATCTTGAACGGTGTTGATGTGGTGATTGATTGAAATCGGAGTAAAAAAAGATAGCCGTAATTTTATTATATCTTTAAAGTGCAGCATCCAAAGTCTATGAAACGTTTTTCATACAGACTACTAGTCATTCTGATCAGACAACGTTCATTTCATAATTATACAAAGATCTATGAATTAATGAAAATTAAAAAACAAATCTGATCCCTCTCTGCTCTGCACTTATGTGTGTGCGTGGTAAGTGGGTGTGTGTTTTTTGAGTGTTAGGGTGACAGTGGGGAGGGGGGATGGGTGGAAAGAGAGAGTCAGAGAGGAGGAGATAGAAGGGAATATTTAAACTCTTGGTTGTTTATTCATTAGGATGTGAATTAGGGCTGGGTATTGTGACCAATTTGGCAATTCGATTCAATTGTTATTTTTATGGTTTCGATTCGATTCAACTCGATTCGATATCGATTAGCTATCAATATTTCATTTAAAATGTTAGTTTTGCAGACATGGGATCACTATTTTGATATAAATGCTGGTAACTTAAAACTCCCCTACTTAAGTTTATTACTGAAATACACATCTACATTAATAATAGGGTGCACACAGTTGTTTATTTTAAACAACTTTTATTTTAAATTAATACTGTAACAAGAAGTCATAAATATGTGCATCCAATGTACACCATGTAAACAAACTGCAAAATGCACATTACTGTAAAAAATAAAAAGACTAAATGTGCAACAGTGAAATCTATTAAGAACTTCAAACATGTTTAAGAATTTTATTTTTTTCTAAATTCAAATCAGGCCCATCATAAAGCCCTTGTCTGCATATACAAAACATTCTAACTGTCCATAAAACTAACAGTTCTTAACTACAGCCTGATAATTTTTGGTCACCAGATTTTTTTTGCAAAAAATTTACACCCATTAGCTACGACCAACAGGAAGTCAGCTATTTTGATTTGAATGTGGATTTTTGGAAAAATATAGCTGAATAAATTCATATCACTCATAGCAGAATCAGACACCAAACTTTGTCAACATGGTGCCAAGATACTGAAGATGTTAAAATGTGAACGGCTTTGGGATATCTTGAACGGTGTTGATGTGGTGATTTATGAATGTAACAGTAAAAAAGATGGAGAGTTATTTCCATATATCTTTAAATTGCATTATTCTAACTCATCAAAACTTTTTACATATAAAGAACAAGAAATTCTTAGGAAATACGTGTAGTTTCAAAATGTTATCATGCTCAGAGGCCCCAAAAACATTAAAAGTGTCATATAAATTGTCAGATTAAAGCTCTAGTACCAGGGATGAACACTAGAGGCCCTCATAAGATAAGGAATCGTTTGAACAATAATGCTATTTAGCTCATTCTCAGTGTATAAGAATGAAAATAATCCATAGAATCAGTTGATATGTACTGTATTGTCAGTAGACTTTTACATAGTTATTTTGTATAGGTGCTTAAAGAGCATTAAAATATTTTTTTTTAATCTTTTAAGGAAAAATTATATGATTTATATACATATATAGACTCTCACTGATAGAACAAAAAATCTTATAAGTATGACACTATACTGCTCAGTTCACTTAATTAGTATGAGAAACAAATACATCAACTAAGTTAATATGTATTTATTTTTAATATATTTGTTTATAATTATTTCACAGATGCTTATGGATCATTAAAATAATATTTAAAAATGGTTGTAGATCATAAAACATGGTAACTATTTAAAATAGGGTCTTTTTTGTTAACAATGGTTTATGAACTAACACACGAACGAACAACGAACAATATATTTGTACTCGATTTTCTTCAAACTTCATCAGAATGATGTAAAAACACGGCCGATGAGAGTCTGTAAAGGCGTCTCTGATGCATCAAATGCTGTTGCCATGGCAAATAAATAAAAATACAAAATGCATTCAAATATTTGTTTCCTGGGTTTTTGAGGCAGATAGCGTGCCTAGAATTTCATTTTTCATTTTCAATTTTCAATAATTTATTATATATTTAAAGTGCAGCATCCTAACTCTTTGAAACTTTTTTCATACAAATAACTATTCATTCTGATTAAACACAGTTCATTTCATAATTATACAAAACTCCACGAATGAAAGAAAATTAAAAAACATATCTGATCTCACTCTGCTCTGCACTCTATGTGTGTGTTTGTGTGGTAAGTGGCTGAGTGTAAGGAGGCGGGATGGGTGGCAAGAGAAAGAGTCAGACAGGAGGAGAGACAGTTAGGCTTAGTCCAAAGGGTTACTGTGAATGCATGTGCCAACTGGGCACCGTTTTCCTGAAGCTATCGGGATGGCGACTGCCAGACGGCGAGGGCCCGGTCAACGCTGCTTGCAGCTTTAATTTTTTTTTATTTTTTATTTTTTTTAAACCTTCTGGGCACTTTTGGGGGCCTTAACATACTCAAAAACTCTTGAAAATTTGCACACACGTCGGAATCTGCGGCCATCAGGACGCCACAGAGGCTGGGACCCGGGCGTTGTTCAGGGCCTCTACAGCGCCCCCTAGAACACAGTTTGAAAACTTGATGTACTGCGCACACATACTTGCACGTATTGATATGAAACTCGGTACACATATAGATCTCACTGAGCCAAACAACTTTTGTACTCTATGTCATGGGCTCCACGCAACAGGAAGTGAGATATTTAGGGCTGTTTAAAAAGCGCATGCTCTGGAATTTAACGTACTCCTCCCAGGGTTTCCATAGGATTGTCACCAAACTCGGTCAGCATGATCTCAAGACATTGGGGACGCTAAATTGCGAGGGGATTTTTGATATCTCGAACGGTTTGGCCGTGGCAAGGCGACAAAGTTATGGCGAGAAATGAGAAACAGGAAGTGTCTAATTACTGTTGCACACATTGCTTGATTCTTATGAAACTTCACCAGTTTGTTCGTTGTATGATGCCGATTCCATAAATGTGACTATTATGAGTCAAAGTTATAGCGCCACCAACTGGCAGCAGGAAGCGTGTCATTTTCAAAATCCTTTGAAATCAGCCTCTTAATTTTACTTGATTTTCTTCAAACTTCATCAAAATAATGTCAAAACACGGCCGATGAGAATATGTAAAGGGGTCGATGATAAATCAAATGCTGTTGCCATGGCAACGTGTCAAACTTTAAAATTTGATTCCTGTCTTTTCGAGGCAGATAACATGCTTAGAATTTCATGAAACTCAACACACACGTCAATATTAATGATAGTTAGACACTGGCAAAAGGTCATAAATGGGCGTGGAGCAGGCACTCTATAGCGCCATCTTTTGACAAAAGTTGGGGGGTTAGTTTTTCCTACAGTCACCAAACTCTGTACATATATTGTTCTCATCAATCTGGACAACTTTCTAAATCAAACTCATTAGCTAAGACCAACAGGAAGCCGGCTATTTTGATTTGAATGTGGATTTTTGGAAAAATCAGGCTGTAAACAAATTCACACTCCTTCTAAGAAAAATAAGGTATTCACACCAAACTTTTTTAACATGAAGAGAAGATTCTGAAGATGTTAAATTGCGAGCGAATTTGGGATATCTTGAACGGTGTTGACGTGGTGATTTTTTAAAGATGTAGTAAAAAACATAACCCTAATTTTTTTATATCTTTAAAGTGCAGCATCCAAACTCTTTACAACTTTTTTCACACAGAGATCTTATCATTCTGAGCAAGTGGTGTAAATATCAATTTTATACAAGCTTCTATGAATTAAAGAAAATTAAAAAAAAAATTAGAAACCTGCTGTCACTCTGCCTGTGCCTGTCTGTGTTCAGTCACCATTGAGTCACTGAAGAGTGACTGAAGGGGGGAGGGGTGTAAGGGAGAGAGACCAGTGGAACATGCTGTTTTGCTTAAGACCATCTTTGAGGAAGATGCACATTGCTGTAGCGTAATCGACATAAATATGTCTGATATTTTGAGAAAATATAAAGGGTCATTAAATCTTTCATTGTTTGTATTTTGCAGTTGTTGTTTTTTATTTATTTTTACTGAACTGTACCATGAACTTGTCCTATTCAGTCACATAGCAAAAGATTAAGAAAAATACAACTTTTAAGCATGAGTGAATAATCTTCATTGTAGACAATATTTTCATAGTGTTATTTATTGAATATAAAATTATAATAATTAAAAATTTCAAGACAAACTTTGACAACAAAACAAACTTTGCTGTTATCTGTTCAAAACATCCGAAAACCATCATTTTAAGATCAGTTATATATATATCGCCCCATTAAAACACTCAACTTGATTTTTAAAGATATTTTGAAAGAATTAAGCGTTTATAGAGCACTTTGTGTATTGCTGTACACCCACATGAACTGTGTTCATGTTCATGTTAATTCACAGTACATAAACTAATTTACCTTTAAACAATATATGAATACTTTTTTTTAGCTTAATATTAATTAACATTAATAAATGCTATTTAATTATTGTTCATGTTAACTAATATAGTTAATGTTAACAAATGAAACTGGATGGCAACATTTTATATATTGTGTGTATGTGTCTCTGTGTTGATTTTAAAGTGTAACCCTTTCAATTCAGTAAACTTAAAATCCAAACTAGCAGAGGGTTACTGTGAATGCATTTGCCAACTGTGCACCGTTTTCCTTATTGATTCTTAGTTATGTAGCGCTTAAGAGTGATGTCTTATAACAGGAGTCACCAGCAAAGCAATATCCACATACAAATTGTACAGATAGGTAACGATTTAAGCAGAAGTGGTGAATGTAATGCAAGCAATAATAACATTTTGTTATCATCATGAATTACATGTTCTTATCATCATCATCAGAATATAGGGAAAATGTTCACATTTGGTTCACAGTTGGCATTATCTGAAGTCCTTGCAGGGGATTAGGTTTATAGCAAACTCCTCCTAGACATTTAATGAAATCAACATTATATTTGGTCAGTCTGATCTAGAGGCCTTAGAGATGTTAAATTGTGAAGATCTTGAGTTTCAGTAAAGGGCGTGTCCGTGGCGGCCTGACAAAGTTTGATGTTTTGCCATGGACATAGGTGTAATAACTCAGCCATAAAATGTCTGATCTGCCTCAAACTTCAGAGGTTTGGTAAGAGTCCTGGCCTGAAGACACCTAAAGGCCAATATTCAGATATTATCATAGCGCCACCTGTTGACACCAGGATATATCATATCTTTCACTAACTCAAACATACCAAGGTCAATCTGCACCAAACTTCATATGTTTGATAATAGTGCTGGCCTGAACACATCTACATGCCATTTATAGGCATAGCGCCACCAGCTGCCAATGGGAAGTTTGGCACATTTAAATGACTTATGACATATTTCTCATATATTTACTGTATTAAAAGCATACTGCCCACCGTTTGCTGTTTTCCTAAAGCCACCGGTCGGCGGTGAGCCCGGGTGCGAGGGCCCGTTCATCGCTGCTCGCAGCTTTAATTAGGGCCCGAGCACTACAGTGCGAGGACCCTATTGGAATTGCTCCGTTTATTATTATTCTTCTTCTTCTTCTTCTTCTCCAAAATGAAAAGTCTTTTTGAGGGCCTAAACATGCCCGAAAACTCACGAAACTTTGCACACGCATCAGACCTGGCGAAAATTTACATCTGATATGGTTTTCAAAAGTGGGTGTGGCAAAATGGCTCGATAGCGCCACCTATAAAATTTCAACGGAGTGCCCCTCGAGCTACGTTTCACGTACATGTACGAAACTCGGTACACATATGTAACACACCAATACCTACAAAAAAGTCTCCTGGTGCAACATCCGAAACCCAACAGGAAGTCCGTTATATTGAATTTCCTGTACGATTTTTGTGCAGTTTTTGCCATTTTCAGGCCTCATACTTTAACGAACTCCTCCTACAGTTTTTATCCGATCATCTTCAAATTTGCTGAGTGTCATCATAAGGCCTTTGCGATGTTAAATTGCGAAGCTTTAGAGTTTTCGTCGAAGGGCGTGTCCGTGGCGGCCGGACAAACTTTGATGTTTTGCCATGAAAAAGGAAGTTGCTATAACTCAGGCATACGATGTCCGATCTGCCTCAAACTTCACATGTTTGATGACAGTCCGGTCCTGAACACACGTCAATGCCCATATTCAGTTATAGTCATAGCGCCACCTGCTGACAACAGGAAATGACATGTTTAACACTGTTACGGACTCCTAGAAACATATTGAAAAGCGTTAACAAGTCTTAAATAGGCTAGCAACATGCTACAAACATGCTAAAACATGCTAGCAACACTTAGCTAAGAGCTAAAGCATGCTATTAATACAAATACAAAAGGAAATTGCTGTAACTCATGTATATAATGTTGAATCTGACCCAAACTTAATATTCAACATGCTACAAAAATAATAAAGCATGCTAGCAACACTTAGCTAATATGCTAAAGCATGCTAATAATACAATGAAACAGGAAGTTACTCTAACTCAGGCATACAATGTCCAATCAGCCCCAAACTTAACATGTTTGATAAGAATCCTGGCCTAAACACACTCCCATGCCCGTATTCAGTTATAGTCATAGCGCCACCAGCTGGTAACAGGAAGCCACATGTTTAATACTGTTGTGGATGCCTAGCAACATTTTAAAAAAATTCAACAACTGTTAAACAGGGTAGCAACATGCTAGAAACATGCTATAACATGTTAGCAACATTTAGCTAAGTGCTAAAGCATACTCTTAATGCAATGAAACAGGAAGTTACTGTAACTCAGGCATGCAATGTCCAATCAGCCCCAAACTTCACATGTTTGATAACAGTCCTGGCCTGAAGATATCTACATGCCAATATTCAGTTATAGTTATAGCGCCACCTACTGTCAACAGGAAGTGACATGTTTAACACTGTGACACACTATTAGCAACACACTAAAAAAGCCATTGAGTGCTAAACTAGTTTAAAACGTACTCAAACATGCTAGCAACACTTACTTAGTGCTAAAGCATGTTGTTAAAGACATAAAACAGGAAATTACTGTAACTCAGACATGCAATGTCCAATCAGCCCCAAACTTCACGTTTGATAAGAGTCCTGGCCTGAAGATATATACATGCCCATATTCAGTTATAGTCACAGCGCCACCTGCTGACAACAGGAAGTGACGTTTAATGGTGTTACGGACTTCTAGCAACATAATAAAAAGCGTCAGCAAGTTTTAAATAGGCTAGCATCATGCTAGAATCTTGTTAAAACATGCTAGCAACACTTAGCTGAGAGCTAAAGCATGATATTAATACAAAGAAAAATAAGTGTAACTCATGCATACAATGTCCAATCTGACCCAAGCTTAATATGTTTGATAAGAGTCCTGGTCTGAACACAAGCCCATGCCCATATTCAGTTATAGTCATAGTGCCACCTGCTGGCAACAGGAAGTCACATGTTTAATACTGTTGTGGATGCCCAGCAACATTTTAAAAATATCAACAAGTGTTAAATAGGGTAGCAACATGCTAGAAACATGTTAGCAACATTTAGCTAAGTGCTAAAGCATACTCTTAATGCAATGAAACAGGAAGTTACTGTAACTCAGGCATGCAATGTCCAATCAGCCCCAAACTTAATATGTTTGATAAGAGTCTTGGCCTGAATACATTTACATGCCAATATTTAGTTATAGTCATAGCGCCACCAGCTGGAAACAGCAAATTACTTGTTTTACACTAACTTAAGCATGCAATGTACAATTTGCACCTAACTTGACATGTTTGCCAATAGTCCTGGCCTGAAGACATCTAAAAGCCAATATTTTGTAATAGCGCCACCTGTTGGCAGCAGGATATGTCATGACTTACACTCAAGCATGCCATGTTCAAGCTTCACCAAACTTCATATGTTTGATAAAAGCACTGGCCTGAACACATCTGCATGCCAATATTCAGTTATAGGCATAGCGCCACCAGCTGGCAGAAGGAAGATTGGCACATATCAATGACTTTGACATATTCCTCCTACATTTTCTGTGTTAATAGCATAGTGCCCACCATTCGCCACCGATCGGCGGTGAGCCCGAGTGCGAGGGCCCTACCATCGCTGCTTGCAGCTTTAATTAGGGCCCGAGCCCAAAAGGGCGAAGGCCCTATTGTTTTTCTAAGGATTATTATTATTATTATTATTTTTTTTTTTTCAATGTTTTGGGGGATTTTGGGGCCCTTAACATACACGAAAACTCTTGAAACTTTGCACACACATTGGAACCTGCGGCCATCAGGGCCGGACAAACTTTGACATGGGGGGGTCACCTGGGGGGGGCGTGGCACAGCGTTAAACATTGCGACATTTAAGTGGCCCTGGAGCACACACCGGTTGACCTACAGTCACCAAAATTCATACACATATAGACCTCATCGAGCCGAACAACTTTCGTGCTCACAGTCCATGCTTCACCAAACAGGAAGTCAGCTATTCAGGGATGTCTAAAAAGCGCATGCAATGGAATTTGATATACTCCTCCTAGGCCTATCCACCGATGGCCACCAAACTCGGTCAGCATGACCTCAAGACATTGGGGACGCAAAATTGCCAGGGGATTTTTGATATCTCGAACGGTTTGGCCGTGGCGGGCCGACAAAGTTATGGCGAGAAATGAGAAACAGGAAGTGCCTAATAACTTTGACATACTTTGTCTGATTTTGACCAAACTTCAGCAGGTTGTTCGTCGTCTGATGCCGATCACAGAGATGTGATTATTATGAGTCAAAGTTATAGCGCCACCAACTGGCAGCAGAAAGCACAACGTTTTCTAAATGCTTTTAAATCAACCTCTTAATTTTACTCAATTTGCTTGAAACTTCATCCCAATAATGTCGAAACACGGCCGATGAGAATCTGTGAAGGGCATTATCGATAACTTTTATCATGTTGCCATGGCAACGTGTCAAACTTTAACTTTAGTTTTTTGTGTTTTCGAGCCACTTAAAATACTTGGAATTTCATGAAACTCAACACACACATCTGTATTAATGATATTTAGACACTGATAAAAGCCCATAAATGGGCGTGGAGCAGGCGCTCCATAGCGCCACCTTTTGACAAAAGTTGGGGGTTTAGTTTGTCCTACAGTCACCAAACTCAGTACATTTATTGATCTCATCAAGCCAGAAACATTTCTAATTTACACCCATTAGCTACGATTGACAGGAAGTCGGCTATTTTGATTTGAATGTGGATATTTGGAAAAATCAGGCTGTGGAATTTTATATACTTCTCTCGGGAAAACCAACCAATTCACACCAAACTTTTTTGACATGATGCCAACATTCTGAAGATTCTAAATTGCGAGCAGATTTAGGATATCTTGAACGGTGTTGATGTGGTGATTGATTGAAATCGGAGTAAAAAAAGATAGCCGTAATTTTATTATATCTTTAAAGTGCAGCATCCAAAGTCTTTGAAACTTTTTTCATACAGACTACTAGTCATTCTGATCAGACACCGTTCATTTCATAATTATACAAAGATCTATGAATTAATGAAAATTAAAAAACAAATCTGATCCCTCTCTGCTCTGCACTTATGTGTGTGCGTGGTAAGTGGGTGTGTGTTTTTTGAGTGTTAGGGTGAGAGTGGGGAGGGGGGATGGGTGGAAAGAGAGAGTCAGAAAGGAGGAGATAGAAGGGAATATTTAAACTCTTGGTTGTTTATTCATTAGGATGTGAATTAGGGCTGGGTATTGTGACCAATTTGGCAATTCGATTCGATTGTTATTTTTATGGTTTCGATTTGATTCAATTCGATTCGATATCGATTAGCTATCAATATTTCATTTAAAATGTTAGTTTTGCAGACATGGGATCCATATTTTGATATAAATGCTGGTAACTTAAAACTGCCCTACTTAAGTTTATTACTGAAATACACATCTACATTAATAATAGGGTGCACACAGTTGTTTATTTTAAACAACTTTTATTTTAAATGAATACTGTAACAAGAAGTCATAAATATGTGCATCCAATGTACACCATGTAAACAAACTGCAAAATGCACATTACTGTAAAAAAATAAAAAGACTAAATGTGCAACAGTGAAATCTATTAAGAACTTCAAACATGTTTAAGAATTTTTTTTTTTTCTAAATTCAAATCAGGCCCATCATAAAGCCCTTGTCTGCATATACAAAACATTCTAACTGTCCATAAAACTAACAGTTCTTAACTACAGCCTAATAATTTTTGATCACCAGATTTTTTTTTGCAAAAAATTTACACCCATTAGCTTCGACCAACAGGAAGTCAGCTATTTTGATTTGAATGTGGATTTTTGGAAAAATATAGCTGTGAATAAATTCATATCACTCATAGCAGAATCAGACACCAAACTTTGTCAACATGATGCCAAGATACTGAAGATGTTAAAATGTGAACGGCTTTGGGATATCTTGAACGGTGTTGATGTGGTGATTTATGAAAGTAACAGTAAAAAAGATGGAGAGTTATTTACATATATCTTTAAATTGCATTATTCTAACTCATCAAAACTTTTTACATATAAAGAACAAGAAATTCTTAGGAAATACGTGTAGTTTCAAAATGTTATCATGCTCAGAGGCCCCAAAAACATTAAAAGTGTCAAATAAATTCGTCTGATTAAAGCTCTAATACCAGGGATGAACACTAGAGGTCCTCATAAGATAAGGAATCGTTTGACCTCTAATGCTATTTAGCTCATTCTCAGTGTATAAGAATGAAAATAATCCATAGAATCAGTTGATATATACTGTACTGTCAGTGTACTTTTACATAATTATTTTGTATAGGTGCTTAAAGAGCATTAAAATCTTTTTTTAATCTTTTAAGGAAAAATTATATGATTTATATACATATATACAATCTCACTGATAGAATAAAAAATCTTATAAGTATGACACTATACTGCTCAGTTCACCTAATTAGAATGAGAAACAAATACATCAACTAAGTTAATATGTATTTATTTTTAATATATTTGTTTATAATTATTTCACAGATGCTTATAGATCATTAAAATAATATTTAAAAATGGTTGTAGATCATAAAACATGGTAACTATTTAAAATAGGGTCTCTTTTGTTAACAATGGTTAATGAACTAACACACGAACGAACAACGAACAATATATTTGTACTCGATTTTCTTCAAACTTCATCAGAATGATGTAAAAACACGGCCGATGAGAGTCTGTAAAGGCGTCCCTGATGCATCAAATGCTGTTGCCATGGCAAATAAATAAAAATACAAAATACATTCAAATATTTGTTTCCTGTGTTTTTGAGGCAGATAGCGTGCCTAGAATTTCATTTTCCATTTTCAATTTTCAATGATTTATTATATATTTAAAGTGCAGCATCCTAACGCTTTGAAAAAATTTTCATAAAAATAACTATTCATTCTGATTAAGCACAGTTAATTTCATAATTATACAAAACTCCACGAATGAAAGAAAATTAAAAAACATATCTGATCTCACTCTGTTCTGCACTCTATGTGTGTGTTTGTGTGGTAAGTGGCTGAGTGTAAGGAGGGGGGATGGGTGGCAAGAGAAAGAGTCAGACAGGAGGAGAGACAGTTAGGGTTAGTCCAAAGGGTTACTGTGAATGCATGTGCCAACTGGGCACCGTTTTCCTGATGCTATCGGGATGGCGACTGCCAGACGGCGAGGGCCCGGTCAACGCTGCTTGCAGCTTTAATTATTATTCTTCTTCTTCTCCAAAATGAAAAGTCTTTTTGAGGGCCTAAACATGCCCGAAAACTCACGAAACTTTGCACACGCATCAGACCTGGCGAAAATTTACATCTGATATGGTTTTCAAAAGTGGGTGTGGCAAAATGGCTCGATAGCGCCACCTATAAAATTACAACGGAGTGCGCCTCGAGCTACGTTTCACGTACATGTACGAAACTCGGTACACATATGTAACACACCAATACCTACAAAAAAGTCTCCTGGTGCAACATCCGAAACCCAACAGGAAGTCCGTTATATTGAATTTCCTGTACGATTTTTGTGCAGTTTTTGCCATTTTCAGGCCTCGTACTTTAACGAACTCCTCCTACAGTTTTTATCCGATCATCTTCAAATTTGCTGAGTGTCATCATAAGGCCTTCGCGATGTTAAATTGTGAAGCTTTAGAGTTTTCGTCGATGGGCGTGTCCGTGGCGGCCTGACAAACTTTGATGTTTCGCCATGAAAAAGGAAGTTGCTATAACTCAGGCATACGATGTCCGATCTGCCTCAAACTTCACATGTTTGATGACAGTCCGGTCCTTAACACATGTCAGTGCCCAAATTCAGTTATAGTCATAGCGCCACCTGCTGACAACAGGAAATGACATGTTTAACACTGTTACGGACTCTTAGCAACATATTGAAAAGCGTTAACAAGTCGTAAATAGGCTAGCAACATGCTACAAACATGCTAAAACATGCTAGCAACACTTAGCTAAGAGCTAAAGCATGCTATTAATAAAAATACAAAAGGAAATTGCTGTAACTCATGTATATACTGTTGAATCTGACCCAAACTTAATATTCAACATGCTACAAAAATAATAAAGCATGCTAGCAACACTTAGCTAATATGCTAAAGCATGCTAATAATACAATAAAACAGGAAGTTACTCTAACTCAGGCATACCATGTCCAATCAGCCCCAAACTTAACATGTTTGATAAGCATCCTGGCCTAAACACACGCCCATGCCTGTATTCAGTTATAGTCATAGCGCCACCAGCTGGTAACAGGAAGCCATATGTTTAATACTGTTGTGGATGACTAGCAACATTTAAAAAAAAATCAACAACTGTTAAAAAGGGTAGAAACATGCTAGAAACATGCTATAACATGTTAGCAACATTTAGCTAAGTGCTAAAGCATGCTCTTAATGCAATGAAACAGGAAGTTACTGTAACTCAGGCATGCAATGTCCAATCAGCCCCAAACTTCACATGTTTGATAACAGTCGTGACCTGAAGATGTCTACATGCCAATATTCAGTTATAGTTATAGCGCCACCTACTGTCAACAGGAAGTGACATGTTTAACACTGTGACACACTATTAGCAACACACTAAAAAAGCCATTGAGTGCTAAACTAGTTTAAAACGTACTCAAACATGCTAGCAACACTTACTTAGTGCTAAAGCATGTTGTTAAAGACATAAAACAGGAAGTTACTGTAACTCACGCATGCAATGTCCAATCAGCCCCAAACTTCACATGTTTGATAAGACTCTTGGCCTGAAGATATATACATGCCCATATTCAGTTATAGTCACAGCGCCACCTGTTGACAACAGGAAGTGACGTTTAATGGTGTTACGGACTCCTAGCAACATAATAAAAAGCGTCAGCAAGTTTTAAATAGGCTAGCATCATGCTAGAATCATGTTAAAACATGCTAGCAACACTTAGCTGAGAGCTAAAGCATGATATTAATACAAAGAAAAATAAGTGTAACTCATGCATACAATGTCCAATCTGACCCAAGCTTAATATGTTTGATAAGAGTCCTGGTCTGAACACAAGCCCATGCCCATATTCAGTTATAGTGATAGTGCCACCTGCTGGCAACAGGAAGTCACATGTTTAATACTGTTGTGGATGCCAAGCAACATTTTAAAAATATCAACAAGTGTTAAATAGGGTAGCAACATGCTAGAAACATGTTAGCAACATTTAGCTAAGTGCTAAACATATTCTTAATGCAATGAAACAGGAAGTTACTGTAACTCAGGCATGCAATGTCCAATCAGCCCCAAACTTAATATGTTTGATAAGAGTCTTGGCCTGAATACATTTACATGCCAATATTCAGTTATAGTCATAGCGCCACCAGCTGGCAACAGCAAATTACTTGTTTTACACTAACTTAAGCATGCAATGTACAATTTGCACCAAACTTGACATGTTTGCCAATAGTCCTGGCCTGAAGACATCTAAAAGCCAATATTTTGTAATAGCGCCACCTGTTGGCAGCAGGATATGTCATGACTTACACTCAAGCATGCCATGTTCAAGCTTCTCCAAACTTCATATGTTTGATAAAAGCACTGGCCTGAACACATCTGCATGCCAATATTCAGTTATAGGCATAGCGCCACCAGCTGGCAGAAGGAAGATTGGCACATATCAATGACTTTGACATATTCCTCCTACATTTTCTGTGTTAATAGCATAGTGCCCACCATTCGCCACCGATCGGCGGTGAGCCCGAGTGCGAGGGCCCTACCATCGCTGCTTGCAGCTTTAATTATTAGGGCCCGAGCCCAAAAGGGCGAAGGCCCTATTGTTCTTCTAAGGGTTCTTATTTTTAGGGCCCGAGCCCAGAATGGGCGAAGGCCCTATTGTTTTTCTAAGGATTATTATTATTATTATTATTATTATTATTATTATTATTATTTCATCAATGTTTTGGGTCATTTCGGGGCCCTTAACATACACGAAAACTCTTGAAACTTTGCACACACATTGGAACCTGCGGCCATCAGGGCCGGACAAACTTTGACATGGGGGGGTCACCTGGGGGGGGCGTGGCACAGCGTTAAAAATTTTTACTTTTGAGGGACTGTGGAGCACACACCGGTTGACCTACATTTATCAAAATTCAAACACATATAGACCTCATCGGGCCGAACAACTTTCATGCTCAAAGTCAGTGCTTCGCCCAACAGGAAGTCAGCTATTCAGGGATGTCTAAAAAGCGCATGCAATGGAATTTGATATACTCCTCCTAGGTGTATCCACCGATGGCCACCAAACTCGGTCAGCATGATCTCAAGACACTGGGGACGCAAAATTGCCAGGGGAATTTTGATATTTCGTACGGTTTGGCCGTGGCGGGGCGACAAAGTTATGGCGAGAAATGAGAAACAGGAAGTGTCTAATAACTTTAACACACTTTGTCTGATTTTGACCAAACTTCAGCAGTTTGTTCATCGTCTGATGCCAATCACAGAGATGTGACTATTATGAGTTAAAGTTATAGCGCCACCAACTGGCAGCAGAAAGCGCAACGTTTTCTAAATGCTTTTAAATCAGCCTCTTAATTTTACTCAATTTGCTTGAAACTTCATCCCAATAATGTCGAAACACGGCCGATGAGAATCTGTGAAGGGCATTATCAATAACTTTTATCATGTTGCCATGGCAACGTGTCAAACTTTAACTTTAGTTTTTTGTGTTTTCGAGCCACTTAAAATACTTGGAATTTCATGAAACTCAACACACACATCTGTATTAATGATATTTAGACACTGATAAAAGCCCATAAATGGGCGTGGAGGAGGCACTCTATAGCGCCACCTTTTGACAAAAGTTGGGGGTTTAGTTTTGCCTACAGTCACCAAACTCGGTACATATATTGGTCTCATCAAGCCGGACAACTTTCTAATTAACACTCATTAGCTATAATAAACAGGAAGTTGGCTATTTTTATTTGAATGTGGATTTTTGGAAAAATCAGGCTGTAAATAAAATCATTCTAAACAAAGCAGAAACAAGAAGTTCACACCAAACTTTGTCAACATGATAAGAATATACTCAAAATGCTAAATTGTGAGCGGATTTTGGATATCTTGAACGGTGTTGATGTGGTGATTTTTTAAAAGTCACAGTAAAAAAAGTTGCATTAATTTTTCTATATCTTTAAAGTGCCTAATACCAACTCTTCAAAACTTTGTATGTATGAAGAACAAATCATTCTTAAAAAATACGCTTGGTATCAAAATTGTATCATGCTCAGAGGCCCCAAAAACATTAAAAGTATCCAGAAGTGAGAGAGGGAGAAATGAAGACTGTAATAAAAGGGATGAACACCAGAGGTCCTCGTATGATAAGGATTATTTTTTACCTCTAATCCTATTCTGTTCATTCTCAATGTGCAACAAAGAAACGAATGCATAGATTTATTTGGAGTTGTTATGTACTGTACTGTCAGAATACTTTTACATAATTTTAAAATAAACACTAAAAAGCATAAAAAAATTAGTTATTTTTTTAATGAAAAATTATGAAATGTTTTGTTTGTCTCTCACTGATTTGGTAACACTTTCTATGAAGCCCCTATTATATGGGTATTTCTAAGGCATTATAATGAACGCATAATGCATTATAAAAAAAAAAAAAACGTATAATATATTATATCATCTAATGAATATTCACAACAACAATTATCATACATTATAATACTTAAATATTAGAGGTTATAACTTTTAAGATTATGATTATTTATAACACACAGTAGACACCATTTTAAACCTACTTCATTTGTAATGGACTATATCATATTAGATTTATTTTTTACATTATATTCTATTCTATTGACTATTAACAACTAACTCTCACCAGCTAACACTCCTTACAGTGTAGACTTAGTTTAATGTTAGGCTAAGTAGAAGGTTCATGTTCTTGCAAAGTTACTTATAATCAGTTTGTCTTTTGGGGAACTGTCTAAATACAGTGTTAGCATATATTTACCACAACAAATAATAATTACTGCTAGCTGACATGCAGTTGCTTATAAAAAGCTGTCTAACGGGTATCATCAAAATAATTAAACTGATCATATTATACATTCATCTGATCTGATACCTGATCTTATGGCTATTTGAGAATTATTATTATTATTACTTATAAGTGATCTTTGTATGCTTTAAGTAAAGTGACATCAGTAAGATGGCAAAATATGAGACTTATACATTATAACTATGAGGAGGTAATCATACTCATAAAAGCTATAATAAAAAAAGTAAAAATTCTAATACATTAAAACTGTTCTTATGAATGCTCATGAGATGATACAACATATTATAAGGTTTTTTTATAATTTATTATGCATTCATTATAATGCCTTAAGAATACCCTTATAATGTATTATTAATACATGAACCCACAAATATTTTTTAACAAATATAAATAAATGTACTAATGTACCTTTTAATAATATATGAATACTTTTTTTTAGCTTAATATTAATTAACATTAATAAATGCTATTTAATTATTGTTCATGTTAACTAATATAGTTAATGTTAACAAATTAAACTGGATGGCAAAATTTTAAATATTGTGTGTATGTGTCTGTGTGTTGATTTTAATTAACCCTTTCAATTCTGTAAACTTTAAATCCAAACTGGCAGAGGGTTACTGTGAATGCATGTGCCAACTGGGCACCGTTTTCCTGATGCTATCGGGATGGCGACTGCGCATATGGCGAGGGCCCGGTCAACGCTGCTTGCAGCTTTAATTTTTTTTTTTTTTTTTTTTTTTTTTCAACCGTTGGGGCACTTTTGGGGGCCTTAACATACTCAAAAACTCTTGAAAATTTGCACACACGTCGGAATCTGCGGCCATCAGGACGCCACAGAGGCTGGGACCCGGGCGTGGTTCAGGGCCTCTACAGCGCCCCCTGGAACACAGTTTGAAAACTTGATGTACTGCGCACACATACTTGCACGTACTGATATGAAACTCGGTACACATATAGATCTCACTGAGCCAAACAACTTTTGTACTCTATGTCATAGGCTCCACGCAACAGGAAGTGAGATATTTAGGGCTGTTTAAAAAGCGCATGCTCTGGAATTTAACGTACTCCTCCCAGGGTTTCCATAGGATTGTCACCAAACTCGGTCAGCATGATCTCAAGACATTGGGGACGCTAAATTGCGAGGGGATTTTTGATATCTCGAACGGTTTGGCCGTGGCAAGGCGACAAATTTATGGCGAGAAATGAGAAACAGGAAGTGTCTAATTACTGTTGCACACATTGCCTGATTCTGATGAAACTTCACCAGTTTGTTCGTTGTATGATGCCGATTCCATAAATGTGACTATTATGAGTCAAAGTTATAGCGCCACCAACTGGCAGCAGGAAGCGTGTCATTTTCAAAATCCTTTGAAATCAGCCTCTTAATTTTACTTGATTATCTTCAAACTTCATCAAAATAATGTCAAAACACGGCCGATAAGAATATGTAAAGGGTTCGATGATAAATCAAATGCTGTTGCCATGGCAACGTGTCAAACTTTAAAATTAGATTCCTGTCTTTTCGAGGCAGATAACATGCTAAGAATTTCATGAAACTCAACACACACATCAATATTAATGATAGTTAGACACTGGCAAAAGGTCATAAATGGGCGTGGAGCAGGCACTCTATAGCGCCATCTTTTGACAAAAGTTGGGGGGTTAGTTTTTCCTGCAGTCACCAAACTCTGTACATATATTCTTCTCATCAATCTGGACAGCTTTCTAAATCAAACTCATTAGCTAAGACCAACAGGAAGCAGGCTATTTTGATTTGAATGTGGATTTTTGGAAAAATCAGGCTGTAAACAAATTCACACTCCTTTTAAGAACAACAAGGTATTCACACCAAACTTTTTTAACATGAAGAGAAGATTCTGAAGATGTTAAAATGCGAGCGGATTTGGGATATCTTGAACGGTGTTGACGTGGTGATTTTTTAAAGATGTAGTAAAAAACATAACCGTAATTTTTTAATATCTTTAAAGTGCAGCATCCAAACTCTTTAAAACTTTTTTCACACAGAGATCTTATCATTCTGAGCAAGTGGTGTAAATATCAATTTTATACAAGCTTCTATGAATTAAAGAAAATTTAAAAAAGAAATTAGAAACCTGCTGTCACTCTGCCTGTGCCTGTCTGTGTTCAGTCACCATTGAGTCACTGAAGAGTGACTGAAGGGGGGAGGGGTGTAAGGGAGAGAGACCAGTGGAACATGCTGTTTTGCTTAAGACCATCTTTGAGGAAGATGCACATTGCTGTAGCGTAATCGACATAAATATGTCTGATATTTTGAGAAAATATAAAGGGTCATTAAATCTTTCATTGTTTGTATTTTGCAGTTGTTGTTTTTTATTTATTTTTACTGAACTGTACCATGAACTTGTCCTATTCAGTCACATAGCAAAAGATTAAGAAAAATACAACTTTTAAGCATGAGTGATTTATCTTCATTGTAGACAATATTTTCATAGTGTTATTTATTGAATATAAAATTATAATAATTAAAAATTTCAAGACAAACTTTGACAACAAAACAAACTTTGCTGTTATCTGTTCAAAACATCCGAAAACCATCATTTGAAGATCAGTTATATATATATCGCCCCATTAAAACACTCAACTTGATTTTTAAAGATATTTTGAAAGAATTAAGCGTTTATAGAGCACTTTATTGTGTATTGCTGTACACCCACATGAACTGTGTTCATGTTCATGTTAATTCACAGTACATAAACTAAAAGATACTAATTTACCTTTAAACAATATATGAATACTTTTTTTTTTAGCTTAATATTAATTAACATTAATAAATGCTATTTAATTATTGTTCATGTTAACTAATATAGTTAATGTTAACAAATGAAACTGGATGGCAACATTTTATATATTGTGTGTATGTGTCTCTGTGTTGATTTTAAAGTGTAACCCTTTCAATTCAGTAAACTTAAAATCCAAACTAGCAGAGGGTTACTGTGAATGCATTTGCCAACTGTGCACCGTTTTCCTAATTGATTCTTAGTTATGTAGCGCTTAAGAGTGATGTCTTATAACAGGAGTCACCAGCAAAGCAATATCCACATACAAATTGTACAGATAGGTAACGATTTAAGCAGAAGTGGTGAATGTAATGCAAGCAATAATAACATTTTGTTATCATCATGAATTACATGTTCTTATCATCATCATCAGAATATAGGGAAAATGTTCACATTTGGTTCACAGTTGGCATTATCTGAAGTCCTTGCAGGGGATTAGGTTTATAGCAAACTCCTCCTAGACATTTAATGAAATCAACATTATATTTGGTCAGTCTGATCTAGAGGCCTTAGAGATGTTAAATTGTGAAGATCTTGAGTTTCAGTAAAGGGCGTGTCCGTGGCGGCCTGACAAAGTTTGATGTTTCGCCATGGACATAGGTGTAATAACTCAGCCATAAAATGTCTGATCTGCCTCAAACTTCAGAGGTTTGGTAAGAGTCCTGGCCTGAAGACACCTAAAGGCCAATATTCAGATATTATCATAGCGCCACCTGTTGACACCAGGATATATCATATCTTTCACTAACTCAAACATACCAAGGTCAATCTGCACCAAACTTCATATGTTTGATAATAGTGCTGGCCTGAACACATCTACATGCCATTTATAGGCATAGAACCACCAGCTGCCAATGGGAAGTTTGGCACATTTTGGACTTATGACATATTTCTCATATATTTACTGTATTAAAAGCATACTGCCCACCGTTTGCTGTTTTCCTAAAGCCACTGGTCGGCGGTGAGCCCGGGTGCGAGGGCCCGTTCATCGCTGCTTGCAGCTTTAATTAGGGCCCGAGCCCAAAAGGGCGAAGGCCCTATTGTTCTTCTAAGGATTCTTATTTGTTTTTTTTGTTTTTTTTTTTTTATTTTTATTTTTTTTCAACCGTTGGGGCACTTTTGGGGGCCTTAACATACTCAAAAACTCTTGAAAATTTGCACACACGTCGGAATCTGCCGTCGTCCGGACGCCACAGAGGCTGGGACCCGGGCGTGGTTCAGGGCCTCTACAGCGCCCCCTGGAACACAGTTTGAAAACTTGATGTACTGCGCACACATACTTGCGCGTATTGATATGAAACTCGGTACACATATAGAACTCATCGAGCTGAACAACTTTTGTACTCTATGTCATGGGCTCCACGCAACAGGAAGTGAGATATTTAGGGCTGTTTAAAAAGCGCATGCTCTGGAATTTAACGTACTCCTCCCAGGAATTCCATGGGATTGTCACCAAACTCGGTCAGCATGATCTCAAGACATTGGGGACGCTAAATTGCGAGGAGATTTTTGATATCTCGAACGGTTTGGCCGTGGCAAGGCGACAAAGTTATAGCGAGAAATGAGAAACAGGAAGTGTCTAATAACTGTTGCACACATTGCCTGATTCTGATGGAACTTCACCAGTTTGTTCCTTGTATGATGCCGATTCCATAAATGTGACTATTATGAGTCAAAGTTATAGCGCCACCAACTGGCAGCAGGAAACGTGTCATTTTCAAAATGCTTTGAAATCAGCCTCTTAATTTTACTCGATTTTCTTTAAACTTCATCAAAATCATGTCAAAACACGGCCGATAAAGAATATGTAAAGGGGTCGATGATAAATCAAATGCTGTTGCCATGGCAACGTGTCAAACTTTAAAATTACATTCCTGTCTTTTCGAGGCAGATAACATGCTTAGAATTTCATGAAACTCAACAGACACATCAATATTAATTATAGTTAGACACTGGCAAAAGGTCATAAATGGGCGTGGAGCAGGCACTCTATAGCGCCATCTTTTGACAAAAGTTGGGGGGTTAGT
This sequence comes from Garra rufa, assembly GCF_049309525.1. Classification (NCBI taxonomy): domain Eukaryota; kingdom Metazoa; phylum Chordata; class Actinopteri; order Cypriniformes; family Cyprinidae; genus Garra; species Garra rufa. Next base: position 911,627 of record NW_027394276.1, on the reverse strand, counting down.
TTTTCCTACAGTCACCAAACTCTGTACTTATATTGCTCTCATCAATCTGGACAACTTTCTAAATCAAACTCATTAGCTAAGACCAACAGAAAGCCGGCTATTTTGATTTGAAGGTGGATTTTTTGAAAAATCAGGCTGTAAACAAATTCACACTACTTCTAAGAACAACCAGCTGTTCACACCAAACTTTTTTAACATGAAGAGAAGATTCTGAAGATGTTAAATTGCGAGCGGATTTTGGATATCTCGAACGGTGTTGACGTGGTGATTTTTTAAAGATGTAGTAAAAAACATAACCCTAATTTTTTATATCTTTAAAGTGCAGCATCCAAACTCTTTAAAACTTTTTTCACACAGAGATCTAATCATTCTGAGCAAGTGCTGGAAATATAAATTTTATACAAGCTTCAATGAATTAAAGAAAATTAAAAAAATAACTCAGAAACCTGCTGTCACTCTGGTGAATGTCTCTACAGTATGTGTGTGCGTTCAGTCAGGCACAGAGAAGCTCATTATTGCAGGGGGGAGGGGTGAGAGGCAGAGAGGGTGACAGAGTAGAGAGCCATCCTACAGACCATCTTTGAACAAAAAATGCACATACTGTATGTATTGTAATTACATAAATATGTCTGATCTTTGAGAGTCTGATATTTTGAGAAAATATAAAGGGTCACTAAGTCTTTCTTTGTTCGTATTTTGCAGTTGTTGTTTTTTATTTATTTTTTACTTAACTGTATCATGAACTTGTCCTATTCAGTCACATAGCAAAAGATTTAAAAATACAACTTTTTAGCATGATCAATTTATCTTCATTGATAGACAATATTTACATAGTGTTATTTATTGAATATAAAATAATAATAATAAAAAATTAAGACAGACTTTGACAACAAAACAAACGTTACTGTTATCTCTTCAAAACATCTGAAAACCATAATTTTAAGATCAGTTATATATATATATATATATATATCACCCCGTTAAAATACTCAACTTGATTTTTAAAGATATTTTGAAAGAATGAAGCGTTTATAGAGCACTTTATTGTGTATTGCTGTACACCCACATGAACTGTGTTCATGTTCATGTTAATTCACAGTACATAAACTTTATATGAATACTTTTTTTAGCTTAATATTAATTAACATTAATAAATGCTATTTATTTATTGGTCATGTTAACTAATATAGTTAATTTTAACAAATGAAACTGGATGGCAACATTTTATATTTTGTGTGTATGTGTCTGTGTGTTGATTTTAAAGTGTAACCCTTTCAATTCTGTAAACTTAAAATCAAAACTAGCAGATGGTTACTGTGAATGCATGTGCCGACTGGGCACCGTCTTCCTTATTGATTCTTAGTTATGTAGCACTTAAGAGTGATGTCTTATAACAGGAGTCACCAGCAAAGCAATATCCACACAAAAATTGTACAGATAGGTAACAATGACATTTAAGCAGAAGTGGTGGACGTAAAGCAAGCAATAATAACATTTTGCTATCATCATGAATCATGTTCTTATCATCATCATCAGAAAATAGGCAATTTGTAGCATACTGGTTCACAGTTGGCATTTATCTGAAGTCCTTGCATTGATTGCATTTAGTTAAATCAACATTATATTTGGTCAGTCTGATCTTGAGGCCTTAGAGATGTTAAATTGTGAAGATCTTGAGTTTTCATTAAAGGGCATGTCCGTGGTGGCCTGACAAAGTTTGATGTTTCTGCATAGACATAGAAGTGGTTATAACTTAGCCTGAAAATGTCTGATCTGCCACAAAATTCACAGGTTTGGTAAGAGTCCTGGCCTGAAGACACCTAAAGACCAATATTCAGATATTATCATAGCGCCACCTGTTGGCAGCAGGATATCTCATATATTTCACTAACTCAAACATACCAAGGTCAATCTGCACCAAACTTCATATGTTTGATAATAGTGCTGGCCTGAACACATCTACATGCCAATAATCAGTTATAGGCATAGCGCCACCAGCTGGCAGCGGCAAGTTTGGCACATTTAAGTGACTTTGACATATTTCTCCTACATTTACTGTATTAAAAGCATACTGCCCCCCGTTTGCTGTTTTCCTGAAGCCACCGGTCGGCGGTGAGCCCGGGTGCGAGGGCCCGTTCATCGCTGCTCGCAGCTTTAATATTTTTTTTTTATTTTATTTTTTTTCAACCGTTTGGGCACTTTTGGGGGCCTTAACATACTCAAAAACTCTTGAAAATTTGCACACACGTCGGAATCTGCCGTCGTCCGGACGCCACAGAGGCTGGGACCCGGGCGTGGTTCATGGCCTCTACAGCGCCCCCTGGAACACAGTTTGAAAACTTGATGTACTGCGCACACATACTTGCGCGTATTGATATGAAACTCGGTACACATATAGAACTCACCGAGCTGAACAACTTTTGTACTCTATGTCATAGGCTCCACGCAACAGGAAGTGAGATATTTAGGGCTGTTTAAAAAGCGCTTGCTCTGGAATTTAACGTACTCCTCCCAGGAATTCCATGGGATTGTCACCAAACTCGGTCAGCATGATCTCAAGACATTGGGGACGCTAAATTGCGAGGAGATTTTTGATATCTCGAACGGTTTGGCCGTGGCAAGGCGACAAAGTTATGGCGAGAAATGAGAAACAGGAAGTGTCTAATAACTGTTGCACACATTGCCTGATTCTGATGAAACTTCACCAGTTTGTTCGTTGTATGATGCCGATTCCATAAATGTGACTATTATGAGTCAAAGTTATAGCGCCACCAACTGGCAGCAGGAAGCGTGTCATTTTCAAAATGCTTTGAAATCAGCCTCTTAATTTGACTCGATTTTCTTTAAACTTCATCAAAATCATGTCAAAACACGGCCGATAAGAATATGTAAAGGGGTCGATGATAAATCAAATGCTGTTGCCATGGCAACGTGTCAAACTTTAAAATTACATTCCTGTCTTTTCGAGGCAGATAACATGCTTAGAATTTCATGAAACTCAACACACACGTCAATATTAATGATAGTTAGACACTGGCAAAAGGTCATAAATGGGCGTGGAGCAGGCACTCTATAGCGCCATCTTTTGACAAAAGTTGGGGGGTTAGTTTTTCCTACAGTCACCAAACTCTGTACTTATATTGTTCTCATCAATCTGGACAACTTTCTAAATCAAACTCATTAGCTAAGACCAACAGAAAGCCGGCTATTTTGATTTGAAGGTGGATTTTTTGAAAAATCAGGTAGTAAACAAATTCACACTACTCCTAAGAACAACCAGCTGTTCACACCAAACTTTTTTAACATGAAAAGAAGATTCTGAAGATGTTAAATTGCGAGCGGATTTTGGATATCTCGAACGGTGTTGATGTGGTGATTTTTTAAAGATGTAGTAAAAAACATAACCCTAATTTTTTATATCTTTAAAGTGCAGCATCCAAACTCTTTAAAACTTTTTTCACACAGAGATCTAATCATTCTGAGCAAGTGCTGGAAATATAAATTTTATACAAGCTTCAATGAATTAAAGAAAATTAAAAAGATAACTCAGAAACCTGCTGTCACTCTGGTGAATGTCTCTACAGTATGTGTGTGCGTTCAGTCAGGCACAGAGAAGCTCATTATTGCAGGGGGGAGGGGTGAGAGGCAGAGAGGGTGACAGAGTAGAGAGCCATTCTACAGACCATCTTTGAACAAAATGCACATACTGTATGTAGTGTAATTACATAAATATGTCTGATCTTTGAGAGTCTGATATTTTGAGAAAATATAAAGGGTCACTAAGTCTTTCATTGTTCGTATTTTGCAGTTGTTGTTTTTTATTTATTTTTTACTGAACTATACCATGAACTTGTCCTATTCAGTCACATAGCAAAAGATTAAAAAAATACAACTTTTTAGCATGATCAATTTATCTTCATTGATAGACAATATTTACATAGTGTTATTTATTGAATATAAAATCATAATAATAAAAAATTAAGACAAACTTTGACAACAAAACAAACGTTACTGTTATCTCTTCAAAACATCTGAAAACCATAATTTTAAGATCAGTTATATATATGTATCACCCAGTTAAAATACTCAACTTGATTTTTAAAGATATTTTGAAAGAATGAAGCGTTTATAGAGCACTTTATTGTGTATTGCTGTACACCCACATGAACTGTGTTCATGTTCATGTTAATTCACAGTACATAAACTTTATATGAATACTTTTTTTAGCTTAATATTAATTAACATTAATAAATGCTATTTATTTATTGGTCATGTTAACTAATATAGTTAATTTTAACAAATGAAACTGGATGGCAACATTTTATATTTTGTGTGTATGTGTCTGTGTGTTGATTTTAAAGTGTAACCCTTTCAATTCTGTAAACTTAAAATCCAAACTAGCAGAGGGTTACTGTGAATGCATGTGCCAACTGGGCACCGTCTTCCTTATTGATTCTTAGTTATGTAGCACTTAAGAGTGATGTCTTATAACAGGAGTCACCAGCAAAGCAATATCCACACAAAAATTGTACAGATAGGTAACAATGACATTTAAGCAGAAGTGGTGGACGTAAAGCAAGCAATAGTAACATTTTGCTATCATCATGAATCATGTTCTTATCATCTTCATCAGAAAATAGGGAATTTGTAGCATACTGGTTCACAGTTGGCATTTATCTGAAGTCTTTGCATTGATTGCATTTAGTTAAATCAACATTATATTTGGTCAGTCTTATCTTGAGGCCTTAGAGATGTTAAATTGTGAAGATCTTGAGTTTTCATTAAAGGGCATGTCCGTGGTGGCCTGACAAAGTTTGATGTTTCTGCATAGACATAGAAGTGGTTATAACTTAGCCTGAAAATGTCTGATCTGCCACAAACTTCACAGGTTTGGTAAGAGTCCTGGCCTGAAGACACCTAAAGACCAATATTCAGATATTATCATAGTGCCACCTGTTGGCAGCAGGATATATCATATATTTCACTAACTCAAACATACCAAGGTCAATCTGCACCAAACTTCATATGTTTGATAATAGTGCTGGCCTGAACACATCTACATGCCAATAATCAGTTATAGGCATAGCACCACCAGCTGGCAGCGGCAAGTTTGGCACATTTAAGTGACTTTGACATATTTCTCCTACATTTACTGTATTAAAAGCATACTGCCCACCGTTTGCTGTTTTCCTGAAGCCACCGGTCGGCGGTGAGCCCGGGTGCGAGGGCCCGTTCATCGCTGCTCGCAGCTTTAATTAGGGCCCGAGCCCAAAAGGGCGAAGGCCCTATTGTTCTTCTAAGGATTCTTATTTTTTTTTTTTTTTTTTTTTTTTTTTTTTCAACCGTTGGGGCACTTTTGGGGGCCTTAACATACTCAAAAACTCTTGAAAATTTGCACACACGTCGGAATCTGCCGTCGTCCGGACGCCACAGAGGCTGGGACCCGGGCGTGGTTCAGGGCCTCTACAGCGCCCCCTGGAACACAGTTTGAAAACTTGATGTACTGCGCACACATACTTGCGCGTATTGATATGAAACTCGGTACACATATAGAACTCATCGAGCTGAACAACTTTTGTACTCTATGTCATGGGCTCCACGCAACAGGAAGTGAGATATTTAGGGCTGTTTAAAAAGTACATGCTCTGGAATTTAACGTACTCCTCCCAGGAATTCCATGGGATTGTCACCAAACTCGGTCAGCATGATCTCAAGACATTGGGGACGCTAAATTGCGAGGAGATTTTTGATATCTTGAACGGTTTGGCCGTGGCAAGGCGACAAAGTTATGGCGAGAAATGAGAAACAGAAAGTGTCTAATAACTGTTGCACACATTGCCTGATTCTGATGGAACTTCACCAGTTTGTTCCTTGTATGATGCCGATTCCATAAATGTGACTATTATGAGTCAAAGTTATAGCGCCACCAACTGGCAGCAGGAAACGTGTCATTTTCAAAATGCTTTGAAATCAGCCTCTTAATTTTACTCGATTTTCTTTAAACTTCATCAAAATCATGTCAAAACACGGCCAATAAGAATATGTAAAGGGGTCGATGATAAATCAAATGCTGTTGCCATGGCAACGTGTCAAACTTTAAAATTACATTCCTGTCTTTTCGAGGCAGATAACATGCTTAGAATTTCATGAAACTCAACACACACATCAATATTAATGATAGTTAGACACTGGCAAAAGGTCATAAATGGGCGTGGAGCAGGCACTCTATAGCGCCATCTTTTGACAAAAGTTGGGGGGTTAGTTTTTCCTACAGTCACCAAACTCTGTACATATATTGTTCTCATCAATCTGGACAACTTTCTAAATCAAACTCATTAGCTAAGACCAACAGAAAGCCGGCTATTTTGATTTGAAGGTGGATTTTTTGAAAAATCAGGTAGTAAACAAATTCACACTACTCCTAAGAACAACCAGCTGTTCACACCAAACTTTTTTAACATGAAGAGAAGATTCTGAAGATGTTAAATTGCGAGCGGATTTTGGATATCTCGAACGGTGTTGACGTGGTGATTTTTTAAAGATATAGTAAAAAACATAACCCTAATTTTTTATATCTTTAAAGTGCAGCATCCAAACTCTTTAAAACTTTTTTCACACAGAGATCTAATCATTCTGAGCAAGTGCTGGAAATATAAATTTTATACAAGCTTCAATGAATTAAAGAAAATTAAAAAAATAACTCAGAAACCTGCTGTCACTCTGGTGAATGTCTCTACAGTATGTGTGTGCGTTCAGTCAGGCACAGAGAAGCTCATTATTGCAGGGGGGAGGGGTGAGAGGCAGAGAGGGTGACAGAGTAGAGAGCCATCCTACAGACCATCTTTGAACAAAAAATGCACATATGTATTTTAATTACATAAATATGTCTGATCTTTGAGAGTCTGATATTTTGAGAAAATATAAAGGGTCACTTTGTCTTTCATTGTTCGTATTTTGCAGTTGTTGTTTTTTATTTATTTTTTACTTAACTGTACCATGAACTTGTCCTATTCAGTCACGTAGCAAAAGATTTAAAAAAAATACAACTTTTTAGCATGATCAATTTATCTTCATTGATAGACAATATTTACATAGTGTTATTTATTGAATATAAAATAATAATAATAAAAAATTATGACAAACTTTGACAACAAAACAAAAGTTACTGTTATCTCTTCAAAACATCTGAAAACCATAATTTTAAGATCAGTTATAAATATATATATATATTACCCCGTTAAAATACTAAACTTGATTTTTAAAGATATTTTGAAAGAATGAAGAGTTTATAGACCACTTTATTGTGTATTGCTGTACACCCACATGAACTGTGTTCATGTTCATGTTAATACACAGTACATAAACTTTATATGAATACTTTTTTTTAGCTTAATATTAATTAACATTAATAAATGCTATTTATTTATTGGTCATGTTAACTAATATAGTTAATTTTAACAAATGAAACTGGATGGCAACATTTTATATTTTGTGTGTATGTGTCTGTGTGTTGATTTTAAAGTGTAACCCTTTCAATTCTGTAAACTTAAAATCCAAACTAGCAGAGGATTACTGTGAATGCATGTGCCAACTGGGCACCGTCTTCCTTATTGATTCTTAGTTATGTAGCACTTAAGAGTGATGTCTTATAACAGGAGTCACCAGCAAAGCAATATCCACACAAAAATTGTACAGATAGGTAACAATGACATTTAAGCAGAAGTGGTGGATGTAAAGGAAGCAATAATAACATTTTGCTATCATCATGAATCATGTTCTTATCATCATTTGTAGCATACTGGTTCACAGTTGGCATTTATCTGAAGTCCTTGCATTAATTGCATTTAGTTAAATCAACATTATATTTGGTCAGTCTGATCTTGAAGCCTTAGAGATGTTAAATTGTGAAGATCTTGAGTTTTCATTAAAGGGCATGTCCGTGGTGGCCTGACAAAGTTTGATGTTTCTGCATAGACATAGAAGTGGTTATAACTTAGCCTGAAAATGTCTGATCTGCCACAAAATTCACAGGTTTGGTAAGAGTCCTGGCCTGAAGACACCTAAAGACCAATTTTCAGATATTATCATAGCGCCACCTGTTGGCAGCAGGATATCTCATATATTTCACTAACTCAAACATGCCAAGGTCAATCTGCACCAAACTTCATATGTTTGATAATAGTGGTGGCCTGAACACATCTACATGCCAATAATCAGTTATAGGCATTGTGCCACCAGCTGGCAGCGGCAAGTTTGGCACATTTAAGTGACTTTGACATATTTCTCCTACATTTACTGTATTAAAAGCATACTGCCCACCGTTTGCTGTTTTCCTGAAGCCACCGGTCGGCGGTGAGCCCGGGTGCGAGGGCCCGTTCATCGCTGCTCGCAGCTTTAATTATTAGGGCCCGAGCACCGATGGTGTGAGGACCCTATTGAATCTGCTCCGTTTATTATTATTATTATTATTATTATTATTATTATTATTATTATTCTCCAAAGTGAATCGCATTTTAGAGGACCTAAACATTCCCGAAAACTCACAAAACTTTGCACACACATCAAACCTTGCGAAAATTTACGTCTGATTTGGGTTTCAGAAGTGGGTGTGGCAAAATGGCTCGACAGCGCCACCTTTAGACGTTCAGCGGTGTGCGCTTTCAGCTGTGATTCACGTACATGCACGGAAATCGGTACACACATGTAACACACCAAAACCTACAAAAAAGCCTCTTGGAGCAAAATCCGGAACCCAACAGGAAGTCGGTTAATATTAATATTCTCAACAAAATTTGTGTCATTTTTGCCTTTTTCAGGTGTCGTACTTGAACGAACTCCTCCTACAGATTTATTCAGATCAACGCCAAATTTGCTGAGTCTAGTCTAAAGCCCTTTGTGACGTTAAATTGTGAAGATCTAGAGTTTTCATCGGAGGGCGTGTCCGTGGCGGCCTCGCAAATTTCGATGTTTCGCCATGAAAAAGGAAGTTGCTATAACTCAGGCATACAATGTCCTATCTGTCCCAAACTTCACATGTGTGATAACACTCCTGACCTGAAGACATCTACATGCCCATATTCAGTTATAGTCATAGCGCCACCTGCAGGCAACAGGAAGTGTCATGCTGTACTCTACAACCAACTCCTCCTAGAGATTTATTCAGATCAACACCAAAATCGGTCAGTCTAATATAAAGGCCGTAGCGATGTTAAATTGTGAAGATCTTGAGTTTTCGGTAAAGGGCGTGTCCGTGGCGGCCTGACAAATTTCGAGGTCTCGCCATGGATATAAAACTTGTTATAACTCAGCCATAAAATGTCCGATTTGCCTCAAACTTCACATATTAGATAAGAGTCGTGGCCTGAACAAATCTGAAGGCCAATATTCTATTATAATCACAGCGCCACCTGTTGGCAACAGGAAATGACTTGTATCAAACTCCTCCTAGAGATTTAATGATATCAACATTATATTTGGTCAGTCTGATCTAGAGGCCTTAGAGATGTTAAATTGCGAAGATCTTGAGTTTTCGTTAAAGGGCGTGTCTGTGGCGGCGTGACAAAGTTTGATGTTTCGCCATGGACATAGTAGTTGTTATAACTCAGCCATAAAATGTCCGATCTGCCTCAAACTTCACAGGTTTGGTAAGAGTCCTGGCCTGAAGACACCTAAAGGCCAATATTCAGATATTATCATAGCGCCACCTGTTGGCAGCAAGATATATCATATCTTTCACTAACTCAAACATACCAAGGTCAATCTGCACCAAACTTCATATGTTTGATGAAAGTGGTGGCCTGAACACATCTACATGCCAATAATCAGTTATAGGCATAGCGCCACCAGCTGGCAGCAGGAAATTTGGCACATTTAAGTGACTTTGACATATTTCTCCTATTTTTACTGTATTAAAAGCATACTACCCACCATTTGCTGTGTTCCTACAGCCACCGGTCCGCGGTGAGCCCGTGTGCGAGGGCCCGTTCATCGCTGCTTGCAGCTTTAATTCTTCTTCTTCTTCTTCTTCTCCAAAATGAAAAGTCTTTTTGAGGGCCTAAACATGCCCGAAAACTCACGAAACTTTGCACACGCATCAGACCTAGCGAAAATTTACATCTGATATGGTTTTCAAAAGTGGGTGTGGCAAAATGGCTCGATAGCGCCACCTATAAAATTTCAACGGAGTGCCCCTCGAGCTACGTTTCACGTACATGTACGAAACTCGGTACACATATGTAACACACAAATACCTACAAAAAAGTCTCCTGGTGCAACATCCGAAACCCAACAGGAAGTCCGTTATATTGAATTTCCTGTACGATTTTTGTGCAGTTTTTGCCATTTTCAGGCCTCATACTTTAACGAACTCCTCCTACAGTTTTTATCCGATCATCTTCAGATTTGCTAAGTGTCATCATAAGGCCTTTGCGATGTTAAATTGCGAAGCTTTAGAGTTTTCGTCGAAGGGCGTGTCCGTGGCGGCCGGACAAACTTTGATGTTTCGCCATGAAAAAGGAAGTTGCTATAACTCAGGCATACGATGTCCGATCTGCCTCAAACTTCACATGTTTGATGACAGTCCGGTCCTGAACACACGTCAGTGCCCATATTCAGTTATAGTCATAGCGCCACCTGCTGACAACAGGAAATGACATGTTTAACACTGTTACGGACTCCTAGAAACATATTGAAAAGCGTTAACAAGTCTTAAATAGGCTAGCAACATGCTACAAACATGCTAAAACATGCTAGCAACACTTAGCTAAGAGCTAAAGCATGCTATTAATACAAATACAAAAGGAAATTGCTGTAACTCATGTATATAATGTTGAATCTGACCCAAACTTAATATTCAACATGCTACAAAAATATTAAAGCATGCTAGCAACACTTAGCTAATATGCTAAAGCATGCTAATAATACAATGAAACAGGAAGTTACTCTAACTCAGGCATACAATGTCCAATCAGCCCCAAACTTAACATGTTTGATAAGAATCCTGGCCTAAACACACGCCCATGCCCGTATTCAGTTATAGTCATAGCGCCACCAGCTGGTAACAGGAAGTGACGTTTAATGGTGTTACGGACTCCTAGCAACATAATAAAAAGCGTCAGCAAGTTTTAAATAGGCTAGCATCATGCTAGAATCATGTTAAAACATGCTAGCAACACTTAGCTGAGAGCTAAAGCATGATATTAATACAAAGAAAAATAAGTGTAATTCATGCATACAATGTCCAATCTGACCCAAGCTTAATATGTTTGATAAGAGTCCTGGTCTGAACACAAGCCCATGCCCATATTCAGTTATAGTGATAGTGCCACTTGCTGGCAACAGGAAGTCACATGTTTAATACTGTTGTGGATGCCAAGCAACATTTTAAAAATATCAACAAGTGTTAAATAGGGTAGCAACATGCTAGAAACATGTTAGCAACATTTAGCTAAGTGCTAAAGCATACTCTTAATGCAATGAAACAGGAAGTTACTGTAACTCAGGCATGCAATGTCCAATCAGCCCCAAACTTAATATGTTTGATAAGAGTCTTGGCCTGAATACATTTACATGCCAATATTTAGTTATAGTCATAGCGCCACCAGCTGGCAACAGCAAATTACTTGTTTTACACTAACTTAAGCATGCAATGTAAAATTTGCACCAAACTTGACCTGTTTGCCAATAGTCCTGGCCTGAAGACATCTAAAAGCCAATATTTTGTAATAGCGCCACCTGTTGGCAGCAGGATATGTCATGACTTACACTCAAGCATGCCATGTTCAAGCTTCACCAAACTTCATATGTTTGATAAAAGCACTGGCCTGAACACATCTGCATGCCAATATTCAGTTATAGGCATAGCACCACCAGCTGGCAGAAGGAAGATTGGCACATATCAATGACTTTGACATATTCCTCCTACATTTTCTGAGTTAATAGCATAGTGCCCACCATTCGCCACCGATCGGCGGTGAGCCCGAGTGCGAGGGCCCTACCATCGCTGCTTGCAGCTTTAATTAGGCCCTATTGTTTTTCTAAGGATTATTATTATTATTATTATTATTTTTTTTTTTTCAATGTTTTGGGGGATTTCGGGGGCCTTAACATACACGAAAACTCTTGAAACTTTGCACACACATTGGAACCTGCGGCCATCAGGGCCGGACAGACTTTGACATGGGGGGGTCACCTGGGGGGGGCATGGCACAGCGTTAAAAATTGCGACTTTTGAAGGGCTCTGGAGCGCACAACGGTTGACCTACAGTCACCAAAATTCATACACATATAGAGCTCATCGGGCCGAACAAATTTCACACTCATAGTCCGTGCTTCGCCAAACAGGAAGTCGGCTATTCAGGGATGTCTAAAAAGTGCATGCAATGGAATTTGAAATACTCCTACTAGGCCTTTCCACTGATGGCCACCAAACTCGGTCAGCATGATCTCAAGACATTGGGGACGCAAAATTGCCAGGGGATTTTTGATATCTCGAACGGTTTGACCGTGACGTGGCGACAAATTTATGGCGAGAAATGAGAAACAGGAAGTGCCTAATAACTTTGACATACTTTGTCTGATTTTGACCAAACTTCAGCAGTTTGTTCATCGTCTGATGCCGATCACAGAGATGTGACTATTATGAGTCAAAGTTATAGCGCCACCAACTGGCAGCAGAAAGCGTGTCGTTTTTGAAACGCTTTAAACTCAGCCTCTTAATTTTACTCAATTTGCTTCAAATTTCATCCCAATAATGTCAAAACACGACCGATAAGAATCTGTGAAGGGCGTTATCCATAACTTTTATCATGTTGCCATGGCAACGTGTCAAACTTTAACTTTAGTTTTTTGTGTTTTTGAGCCACTTAAAATGCTTAGAATTTCATGAAACTCAACACACACATCTGTATTAATGACAGTTAAACACTGATAAAAGCCCATAAATGGGCGTGGAGCAGGCGCTCCATAGCGCCACCTTTTGACAAAAGTTGGGGGGTTACTTTGTCCTACAGTCACCAAACTCGGTACATATATTGGACTCATCAAGCCGGACAACTTTCTAATTTACACCCATTAGCTACGACCAACAGGAAGTCAGCTATTTTTATTTAAATATGGATTTTTGGAAAAATCAAGCTGTGGAATTTGAAATACTCCTCCTAGACCTTTCCACCGATGGCCACCAAACTCGGTCAGCATGATCTCAAGATATTGGGAATGCAAAATTGCCAGGGGATTTTTGGTATCTCGAACGGTTTGGCCGTGGCAGGGCGACAAATTATGGCGAGAAATGAGAAACAGGAAATGTCTAATAATTTTGACACACTTTATCTGATTTTGACCAAACTTAAGCAGTTTGTTCGTCGTATGATACCGATCACAGAGATGTGACTATTATGAGTCAAAGTTATAGCGCCACCAACTGGCAGCAGGAAGTGTGTTGCTTGCAAAACACTTTTAAATCAACCTCTTAATTTTACTCAATTTGCTTCAAACTTCATCAGAATAATATCAAAACACGGCCGATGAGAATCTGTGAAGGGGTCCTTGATACATCAAATGCTGTTGCCATGGCAACATGTCAAACTTTAACATTTGTTTCCTGTGTTTAAATATAGTTGTGAATAAATTCATATCACTCATAGCAGAATCAGACAGTTCACACCAAACTTTGTCAACATGATGCCAAGATACTGAAGATGTTAAATTGTGAACGGCTTTGGGACATCTTGAACGGTGTTGATGTGGTGATTTATGAAAGTAACAATAAAAAAGATGAAGAGTTATTTTCATATATCTTTAAATTGCATTATTCTAACTCATCAAAACTTTTTACATATAAAGAACAAGAAATTCTTAGGAAATACGTGTAGTTTCAAAATGTTATCATGCTCAGAGGCCCCAAAAACATTAAAAGTGTCACATAAATTTGTCAGATTAAAGCTCTAATACCAGGGATGAACACTAGAGGTCCTCATAAGATAAGGAATCGTTTGACCTCTAATGCTATTTAGCTCATTCTCAGTGTATAAGAATGAAAATAATCCATAGAATCAGTTGATATAGACTGTACTGTCAGCGTACTTTTACATAATTATTTTGTATAGGTGCTTAAAGAGCATTAAAATCTTTTTTTAATCTTTTAAGGAAAAATTATATGATTTATATACATATATACAATCTCACTGATAGAATAAAAAATCTTAGAAGTATGACACTATGCTGCTCAGTTCACTTAATTAGAATGAGAAACAAATACATCAACTAAGTTAATATGTATTTATTTTTAATATATTTGTTTATAATTATTTCACAGATGCTTATAGATCATTAAAATAATATTTAAAAATGGATGTAGATCATAAAACATGGTAACTATTTAAAATAGGGTCTCTTTTGTTAACATTGGTTAATGAACTAACACACGAACGAACAACGAACAATGTATTTGTACTCGATTTTCTTCAAACTTCATCAGAATGATGTAAAAACACGGCCGATGAGAGTCTGTAAAGGCGTCCCTGATGCATCAAATGCTGTTGCCATGGCAAATAAATAAAAATACAAAATACATTCAAATATTTGTTTCCTGTGTTTTTGAGGCAGATAGAGTGCCTAGAATTTTATTTTCCATTTTCAATTTTCAATGATTTATTGTATATTTAAAGTGCAGCATCCTAACACTTTGAAACTTTTTTCATACAAATAACTATTCATTCTGATTAAACACAGTTCATTTCATAATTATACAAAACTCCACGAATGAAAGAAAATTAAAAAACAAATCTGATCTCACTCTGCTCTGCACTCTATGTGTGTGTTTGTGTGGTAAGTGGCTGAGTGTAAGGAGGTGGGATGGGTGGTAAGAGAAAGAGTCAGACAGGAGGAGAGACAGTTAGGGTTAGTCCAAAGGGTTATTGTGAATGCATGTGCCAACTGGGCACCGTTTTCCTGATGCTATCGGGATGGCGACTGCCAGACGGCGAGGGCCCGGTCAACGCTGCTTGCAGCTTTAATTATTATTATTATTATTATTTCATCAATGTTTTGGGTCATTTCGGGGCCCTTAACATACACGAAAACTCTTGAAACTTTGCACACACATTGGAACCTGCGGCCATCAGGGCCGGACAAACTTTGACATGGGGGGGGGTCACCTGGGGGGGGCGTGGCACAGCGTTAAAAAATTTTACTTTTGAGGGACTCTGGAGCACACACCGGTTGACCTACATTTATTAAAATTCATACACATATAGACCTCATCGGGCCGAACAGCTTTCATGCTCAAAGTCAGTGCTTCGCCCAACAGGAAGTCAGCTATTCAGGGATGTCTAAAAAGCGCATGCAATGGAATTTGATATACTCCTCCTAGGTGTATCCACCGATGGCCACCAAACTCGGTCAGCATGATCTCAAGACATTGGGGACGCAAAATTGCCAAGGGAATTTTGATATTTCGAACGGTTTGGCCGTGGCGGGGCGACAAAGTTATGGCGAGAAATGAGAAACAGGAAGTGTCTAATAACTTTAACACACTTTGTCTGATTTTGACCAAACTTCAGCAGTTTGTTCATCGTCTGATGCCAATCACAGAGATGTGACTATTATGAGTTAAAGTTATAGCGCCACCAACTGGCAGCAGAAAGCGCAACGTTTTCTAAATGCTTTTAAATTAGCCTCTTATTTTTACTCAATTTGCTTGAAACTTCATCCCAATAATGTCGAAACACGGCCGATGAGAATCTGTGAAGGGCATTATCGATAACTTTTATCATGTTGCCATGGCAACGTGTCAAACTTTAACTTTAGTTTTTTGTGTTTTCGAGCCACTTAAAATACTTGGAATTTCATGAAACTCAACACACACATCTGTATTAATGATATTTAGACACTGATAAAGCCCATAAATGGGCGTGGAGGAGGCACTCTATAGCGCCACCTTTTGACAAAAGTTGGGGGTTTAGTTTTGCCTACAGTCACCAAACTCGGTACATATATTGGACTCATCAAGCCGAACAACTTTCTAATTAACACTCATTAGCTATAATAAACAGGAAGTTGGCTATTTTTATTTGAATGTGGATTTTTGGAAAAATCAGGCTGTAAATAAAATCATACTAAACAAAGCAGAAACAAGAAGTTCACACCAAACTTTGTCAACATGATAAGAATATACTCAAAATGCTAAATTGTGAGCAGATTTTGGATATCTTGAACGGTGTTGATGTGGTGATTTTTTAAAAGTCACAGTAAAAAAAAGTTGCATTAATTTTTCTATATCTTTAAAGTGCCTAATACCAACTCTTCAAAACTTTGTATGTATGAAGAACAAATCATTCTTAGAAAATACGCTTGGTATCAAAATTGTATCATGCTCAGAGGCCCCAAAAACATTAAAAGTATCTAGAAGTGAGAGAGGGAGAAATGAAGACTGTAATACAAGGGATGAACACCAGAGGTCCTCGTATGATAAGGAATATTTTTACCTCTAATCCTATTCTGTTCATTCTCAATGTGCAACAAAGAAACGAATGCATAGATTTATTTGGAGTTATGTACTGTACTGTCAATACTTTTACATAATTTTAAAATAAACACTAAAAAGCATAAAAAAATTAGTTATTTTTTAATGAAAAATTATGAAATGTTTTGTTTGTCTCTCACTGATTTTGTAACACTTTCTATGAAGCCCCTATTATAAGGGTATTTCTAAGGCATTATAATGAACGCATAATGCATTATAAAAAAACGTATAATATATTATATCATCCAATGAATATTCATAACAACAATTATCATACATTATAATACTTAAATATTAGAGGTTATAACTTTTAAGATTATGATTATTTATAACACACAGTAGACACCATTTTAAACCTACTTCATTTGTAATGGACTATATCATATTAGATTTATTTTTTACATTATATTCTATTCTATTGACTATAAGCAACTAACTCTCACCAACTAACACTCCTTACAGTGTAGACCTAGTTTAATGTTAGGCTAAGTAGAAGGTTCATGTTCTTGCAAAGTTACTCATAATCAGTTTGTCTTTTGGGGAACTGTCTAAATACAGTGTTAGCATATATTTACCACAACAAATAATAATTACTGCTAGCTGACATGCAGTTGCAGAGTTACTTATAAAAAGCTGTCTAACGGGTACCATCAAAATAATTAAACTGATCATATTATACATTCATCTGATCTGATACCTGATCTTATGGCTATTTGAGAATTATTATTATTACTACTTATAAGTGATCTTTGTATGCTTTAAGTAAAGTGACATCAGTAAGATGGCAAAATATGAGACATACATTATAACTATGAGGAGGTAATCATACTCATAAAAGCTATAATAAAAAAAGTAAAAATTCTAATACATTAAAACTGTTCTTATGAATGCTCATGAGATGATACAACATATTATAAGGTTTTTTATAATTTATTATGCATTCATTATAATGCCTTAAGAATACCCTTATAATGTATTATAAATACATGAACCCACAAATATTTTTAACAAATATAAATAAATGTACTAATGTACCTTTTAATAATATATGAATACTTTTTTTAGCTTAATATTAATTAACATTAATAAATGCTATTTAATTATTGTTCATGTTAACTAATATAGTTAATGTTAACAAATTAAACTGGATGGCAAAATTTTAAATATTGTGTGTATGTGTCTGTGTGTTGATTTTAATTAACCCTTTCAATTCTGTAAACTTTAAATCCAAACTGGCAGAGGGTTACTGTGAATGCATGTGCCAACTGGGCACCGTTTTCCTGATGTTATCGGGATGGTGACTGCGCATATGGCGAGGGCCCGGTCATCGCTGCTTGCAGCTTTAATTATTAGGGCCCGAGCACTACAGTGCGAGGACCCTATTGGAATTGCTCCGTTTATTAGGGCCCGAGCCCAAAAGGGCGAAGGCCCTATTGTTCTTCTAAGGGTTATTATTTTTATTTTTTTTTTTATTTTATTTTTTTTCAACCTTCCGGGCACTTTTGGGGGCCTTAACATACTCAAAAACTCTTGAAAATTGGCACACACGTCGGAATCTGCGGCCATCAGGACGCCAAAGAGGCTGGGACCCGGGCGTGGTTCAGGGCCTCTACAGCGCCCCCTGGAACACAGTTTGAAAACTTGATGTACTGCGCACACATACTTGCATGTATTGATATGAAACTCGGTACACATATAGATCTCACTGAGCCAAACAACTTTTGTACTCTATGTCATGGGCTCCACGCAACAGGAAGTGAGATATTTAGGGCTGTTTAAAAAGCGCATGCTCTGGAATTTAACGTACTCCTCCCAGGAATTCCATGGGATTGTCACCAAACTCGGTCAGCATGATCTCAAGACATTGGGGACGCTAAATTGCGAGGAGATTTTTGATATCTCGAACGGTTTGGCCGTGGCAAGGCGACAAAGTTATGGCGAGAAATGAGAAACAGGAAGTGTCTAATAACTGTTGACCACATTGCCTGATTCTGATGAAACTTCACCAGTTTGTTCGTTGTATGATGCCGATTCCATAAATGTGACTATTATGAGTCAAAGTTATAGCGCCACCAACTGGCAGCAGGAAGTGTGTCATTTTCAAAATGCTTTGATATCAGCCTCTTAATTTTACTCGATTTTCTTTAAACTTCATCAAAATCATGTCAAAACACGGCCGATAAGAATATGTAAAGGGGTCGATGATAAATCGAATGCTGTTGCCATGGCAACATGTCAAACTTTAAAATTAGATTCCTGTCTTTTCGAGGCAGTTAACATGCTTAGAATTTCATGAAACTCAACACACACATCAATATTTATGATAGTTAGACACTGGCAAAAGGTCATAAATGGGCGTGGAGCAGGCACTCTATAGCGCCATCTTTTGACAAAAGTTGGGGGGTTAGTTTTTCCTACAGTCACTAAACTCTGTACATATATTAATCTCATCAATTTGGACAACTTTCTAAATCAAACTCATTAGCTGAGACCAACAGGAAGCCGGCTATTTTGATTTGAATGTGGATTTTTTGAAAAATCAGGCTGTAAACAAATGCACACTACTTCTAAGAACAACCAGCTGTTTACACCAAACTTTTTTAACATGAAGAGAATATTCTGAAGATGTTAAATTGCGACCGGATTTTGGATATCTTGAACGGTGTGGACGTGGTGATTTTTTAAAGATATAGTAAAAAATATTTTTATATCTTTAAAGTGCAGCATCCAAACTCTTTAAAACTTTTTTCACACAGAGATCTAATCATTCTGAGCAAGTGCTGGAAATAAAAAATGTATACAAGCTTCTATGAATTAAAGAAAATTTAAAAAAGAACTCAGAAACCTGCTGTCACTCTGGTGAATTACTCTACAGTATGTGTGTGCGTTCAGTCAGGCACAGAGAAGCTCATTATTGCAGGGGGGAGGGGTGAGAGGCAGAGAGGGTGACAGAGTAGAGAGCCATTCTACAGACCATCTTTGAACAAAATGCACATACTGTATGTAGTGTAATTACATAAATATGTCTGATCTTTGAGAGTCTGATATTTTGAGAAAATATAAAGGGTCACTAAGTCTTTCATTGTTCATTTTTTGCAGTTGTTGTTTTTTATTTATTTTTTACTTAACTGTACCATGAACTTGTCCTATTCAGTCACATAGCAAAAGATTTTAAAAAATACAACTTTTTAGCATGATCAATTTATCTTCATTGATAGACAATATTTACATAGTGTTATTTATTGAATATAAAATCATAATAATAAAAAATTAAGACAAACTTTGACAACAAAACAAACGTTACTGTTATCTCTTCAAAACATCTGAAAACCATAATTTTAAGATCAGTTATATATATGTATCACCCCGTTAAAATACTCAACTTGATTTTTAAAGATATTTTGAAAGAATGAAGCGTTTATAGAGCACTTTATTGTGTATTGCTGTACACCCACATGAACTGTGTTCATGTTCATGTTAATTCACAGTACATAAACTTTATATGAATACTTTTTTTAGCTTAATATTAATTAACATTAATAAATGCTATTTATTTATTGGTCATGTTAACTGATATAGTTAATTTTAACAAATGAAACTGGATGGCAACATTTTATATTTTGTGTGTATGTGTCTGTGTGTTGATTTTAAAGTGTAACCCTTTCAATTCTGTAAACTTAAAATCCAAACTAGCAGATGGTTACTGTGAATGCATGTGCCAACTGGGCACCGTCTTCCTTATTGATTCTTAGTTATGACAACAATTGATTTTATACAAAAATATATTATACAAAAATTGTACAGATAGGTAACAATGACATTTAAGCAGAAGTGGTGGATATAAAGGAAGCAATAATAACATTTTGCTATCATCATGAATTACATGTTCTTATTTGTAGCATACTGGTTCACAGTTGGCATCTATCTGAAGTCCTTGCATTGATTGCATTTAATTAAATCAACATTATATTTGGTCAGTCTGATCTTGAGGCCTTAGAGATGTTAAATTGTGAAGATCTTGAGTTTTCATTAAAGGGCATGTCCGTGGTGGCCTGACAAAGTTTGATGTTTCTGCATAGACATAGAAGTGGTTATAACTTAGCCTGAAAATGTCTGATCTGCCACAAAATTCACAGGTTTTGGTAAGAGTCCTGGCCTGAAGACACCTAAAGACCAATATTCAGATATTATCATAGCGCCACCTGTTGGCAGCAGGATATCTCATATATTTCACTAACTCAAACACACCAAGGTCAATCTGCACCAAACTTCATATGTTTGATAATAGTGCTGGCCTGAACACATCTACATGCCAATAATCAGTTATAGGCATAGCGCCACCAGCTGGCAGCAGCAAGTTTGGCACATTTAAATGACTTATGACATATTTTTTCTATATTTACTGTATTAAAAGCATACTGCCCACCGATTGCTGTTTTCCTGAAGCCACCGGTCGGCGGTGAGCCCGGGTGCGAGGGCCCGTTCATCGCTGCTCGCAGCTTTAATTCTTCTTCTTCTTCTTCTTCTTCTTCTCCAAAATGAAAAGTCTTTTTGAGGGCCTAAACATGCCCGAAAACTCACGAAACTTTGCACACGCATCAGACCTGGCGAAAATTTACATCTGATATGGTTTTCAAAAGTGGGTGTGGCAAAATGGCTCGATAGCGCCACCTATAAAATTTCAACGGAGTGCCCCTCGAGCTACGTTTCACGTACATGTACGAAACTCGGTACACATATGTAACACACCAATACCTACAAAAAAGTCTCCTGGTGCAACATCCGAAACCCAACAGGAAGTCCGTTATATTGAATTTCCTGTACGATTTTTGTGCAGTTTTTGCCATTTTCAGGCCTCATACTTTAACGAACTCCTCCTACAGTTTTTATCCGATCATCTTCAAATTTGCTGAGTGTCATCATAAGGCCTTTGCGATGTTAAATTGCGAAGCTTTAGAGTTTTCGTCGAAGGGC
The DNA here is from genome assembly GCF_049309525.1 of Garra rufa. Taxonomy (NCBI): domain Eukaryota; kingdom Metazoa; phylum Chordata; class Actinopteri; order Cypriniformes; family Cyprinidae; genus Garra; species Garra rufa. The sequence continues at coordinate 890,131 of NW_027394276.1, read as the reverse complement.
GTGTCCGTGGCGGCCGGACAAACTTTGATGTTTTGCCATGAAAAAGGAAGTTGCTATAACTCAGGCATACGATGTCCGATCTGCCTCAAACTTCACATGTTTGATGACAGTCCGGTCCTGAACACACGTCAATGCCCATATTCAGTTATAGTCATAGCGCCACCTGCTGACAACAGGAAATGACATGTTTAACACTGTTACGGACTCCTAGAAACATATTGAAAAGCGTTAACAAGTCTTAAATAGGCTAGCAACATGCTACAAACATGCTAAAACATGCTAGCAACACTTAGCTAAGAGCTAAAGCATGCTATTAATACAAATACAAAAGGAAATTGCTGTAACTCATGTATATAATGTTGAATCTGACCCAAACTTAATATTCAACATGCTACAAAAATAATAAAGCATGCTAGCAACACTTAGCTAATATGCTAAAGCATGCTAATAATACAATGAAACAGGAAGTTACTCTAACTCAGGCATACAATGTCCAATCAGCCCCAAACTTAACATGTTTGATAAGAATCCTGGCCTAAACACACTCCCATGCCCGTATTCAGTTATAGTCATAGCGCCACCAGCTGGTAACAGGAAGCCACATGTTTAATACTGTTGTGGATGCCTAGCAACATTTTAAAAAAATTCAACAACTGTTAAACAGGGTAGCAACATGCTAGAAACATGCTATAACATGTTAGCAACATTTAGCTAAGTGCTAAAGCATACTCTTAATGCAATGAAACAGGAAGTTACTGTAACTCAGACATGCAATGTCCAATCAGCCCCAAACTTCACATGTTTGATAACAGTCCTGGCCTGAAGATATCTACATGCCAATATTCAGTTATAGTTATAGCGCCACCTACTGTCAACAGGAAGTGACATGTTTAACACTGTGACACACTATTAGCAACACACTAAAAAAGCCATTGAGTGCTAAACTAGTTTAAAACGTACTCAAACATGCTAGCAACACTTACTTAGTGCTAAAGCATGTTGTTAAAGACATAAAACAGGAAGTTACTGTAACTCAGACATGCAATGTCCAATCAGCCCCAAACTTCACGTTTGATAAGAGTCCTGGCCTGAAGATATATACATGCCCATATTCAGTTATAGTCACAGCGCCACCTGCTGACAACAGGAAGTGACGTTTAATGGTGTTACGGACTTCTAGCAACATAATAAAAAGCGTCAGCAAGTTTTAAATAGGCTAGCATCATGCTAGAATCTTGTTAAAACATGCTAGCAACACTTAGCTGAGAGCTAAAGCATGATATTAATACAAAGAAAAATAAGTGTAACTCATGCATACAATGTCCAATCTGACCCAAGCTTAATATGTTTGATAAGAGTCCTGGTCTGAACACAAGCCCATGCCCATATTCAGTTATAGTCATAGTGCCACCTGCTGGCAACAGGAAGTCACATGTTTAATACTGTTGTGGATGCCCAGCAACATTTTAAAAATATCAACAAGTGTTAAATAGGGTAGCAACATGCTAGAAACATGTTAGCAACATTTAGCTAAGTGCTAAAGCATACTCTTAATGCAATGAAACAGGAAGTTACTGTAACTCAGGCATGCAATGTCCAATCAGCCCCAAACTTAATATGTTTGATAAGAGTCTTGGCCTGAATACATTTACATGCCAATATTTAGTTATAGTCATAGCGCCACCAGCTGGAAACAGCAAATTACTTGTTTTACACTAACTTAAGCATGCAATGTACAATTTGCACCTAACTTGACATGTTTGCCAATAGTCCTGGCCTGAAGACATCTAAAAGCCAATATTTTGTAATAGCGCCACCTGTTGGCAGCAGGATATGTCATGACTTACACTCAAGCATGCCATGTTCAAGCTTCACCAAACTTCATATGTTTGATAAAAGCACTGGCCTGAACACATCTGCATGCCAATATTCAGTTATAGGCATAGCGCCACCAGCTGGCAGAAGGAAGATTGGCACATATCAATGACTTTGACATATTCCTCCTACATTTTCTGTGTTAATAGCATAGTGCCCACCATTCGCCACCGATCGGCGGTGAGCCCGAGTGCGAGGGCCCTACCATCGCTGCTTGCAGCTTTAATTATTCTTCTTCTTCTCCAAAATGAAAAGTCTTTTTGAGGGCCTAAACATGCCCGAAAACTCACGAAACTTTGCACACGCATCAGACCTGGCGAAAATTTACATCTGATATGGTTTTCAAAAGTGGGTGTGGCAAAATGGCTCGATAGCGCCACCTATAAAATTTCAACGGAATGCGCCTCGAGCTACGTTTCACGTACATGTACGAAACTCGGTACACATATGTAACACACCAATACCTACAAAAAAGTCTCCTGGTGCAACATCCGAAACCCAACAGGAAGTCCGTTATATTGAATTTCCTGTACGATTTTTGTGCAATTTTTGCCATTTTCAGGCCTCGTACTTTAACGAACTCCTCCTACAGTTTTTATCCGATCATCTTCAAATTTGCTGAGTGTCATCATAAGGCCTTTGCGATGTTAAATTGCGAAGCTTTAGAGTTTTCGTCGATGGGCGTGTCCGTGGCGGCCTGACAAACTTTGATGTTTCGCCATGAAAAAGGAAGTTGCTATAACTCAGGCATACGATGTCCGATCTGCCTCAAACTTCACATGTTTGATGACAGTCCGGTCCTGAACACATGTCAGTGCCCAAATTCAGTTATAGTCATAGCGCCACCTGCTGACAACAGGAAATGACATGTTTAACACTGTTACGGACTCTTAGCAACATATTGAAAAGCGTTAACAAGTCGTAAATAGGCTAGCAACATGCTACAAACATGCTAAAACATGCTAGCAACACTTAGCTAAGAGCTAAAGCATGCTATTAATACAAATACAAAAGGAAATTGCTGTAACTCATGTATATACTGTTGAATCTGACCCAAACTTAATATTCAACATGCTACAAAAATAATAAAGCATGCTAGCAACACTTAGCTAATATGCTAAAGCATGCTAATAATCCAATAAAACAGGAAGTTACTCTAACTCAGGCATACCATGTCCAATCAGCCCCAAACTTAACATGTTTGATAAGAATCCTGGCCTAAACACACTCCCATGCCTGTATTCAGTTATAGTCATAGCGCCACCAGCTGGTAACAGGAAGCCATATGTTTAATACTGTTGTGGATGACTAGCAACATTTAAAAAAAAAATCAACAACTGTTAAAAAGGGTAGAAACATGCTAGAAACATGCTAGCAACATTTAGCTAAGTGCTAAAGCATGCTCTTAATGCAATGAAACAGGAAGTTACTGTAACTCAGGCATGCAATGTCCAATCAGCCCCAAACTTCACATGTTTGATAACAGTCGTGACCTGAAGATGTCTACATGCCAATATTCAGTTATAGTTATAGCGCCACCAACTGTCAACAGGAAGTGACATGTTTAACACTGTGACACACTATTAGCAACACACTAAAAAAGCCATTGAGTGCTAAACTAGTTTAAAACGTACTCAAACATGCTAGCAACACTTACTTAGTGCTAAAGCATGTTGTTAAAGACATAAAACAGGAAGTTACTGTAACTCAGGCATGCAATGTCCAATCAGCCCCAAACTTCACATGTTTGATAAGACTCTTGGCCTGAAGATATATACATGCCCATATTCAGTTATAGTCACAGCGCCACCTGCTGACAACAGGAAGTGATGTTAAATGGTGTTACGGACTCCTAGCAACATATTAAAAAGCTTTAGCAAGTTTTAAATAGGCTAGCATCATGCTAGAATCATGTTAAAACATGCTAGCAACACTTAGCTAATAGCTAAATCATGATATTAATACAAAGAAAAATAAGTGTAACTCATGCATACAATGTCCAATCTGACCCAAGCTTAATATGTTTGATAAGAGTGCTGGTCTGAACACAAGCCAATGCCCATATTCAGTTATAGTCATAGTGCCACCTGCTGGCATCAGGAAGTCACATGTTTAATACTGTTGTGGATGCCAAGCAACATTTTAAAAATATCAACAAGTGTTAAATAGGGTAGCAACATGCTAGAAACATGTTAGCAACATTTAGCTAAGTGCTAAAGCATACTCTTAATGCAATGAAACAGGAAGTTACTGTAACTCAGGCATGCAATGTCCAATCAGCCCCAAACTTAATATGTTTGATAAGAGTCCTGGCCTGAATACATTTACATGCCAGTATTTAGTTATAGTCATAGCGCCACCAGCTGGCAACAGCAAATTACTTGTTTTACACTAACTTAAGCATGCAATGTACAATTTGCACCAAACTTGACATGTTTGCCAATAGTCCTGGCCTGAAGACATCTAAAAGCCAATATTTCATAATAGCGCCACCTGTTGGCAGCAGGATATGTCATGACTTACACTCAAGCATGCCATGTTCATGCTTCACCAAACTTCATATGTTTCATGAAAGCACTGGCCTGAACACATCTGCATGCCAATATTCAGTTATAGGCATAGCGCCACCAGCTGGCAGCAGGAAGATTGGCACATATCAATGACTTTGACATATTCCTCCTACATTTACTGTGTTAATAGCATAGTGCCCACCATTCGCCACCGATCGGCGGTGAGCCCGAGTGCGAGGGCCCTACCATCGCTGCTTGCAGCTTTAATTAGGGCCCGAGCCCAGAATGGGCGAAGGCCCTATTGTTTTTCTAAGGATTATTAGGGCCCGAGCCCAGAATGGGCGAAGGCCCTATTGTTTCTCTAAAGATTATTAGGGCCCGAGCCCAAAAGGGCGAAGGCCCTATTGTTTTTCTAAGGATTATTATTATTATTAGGGCCCGAGCCCAGAATGGGCGAAGGCCCTATTGTTTTTCTAAGGATTATTATTATTATTATTATTTCATCAATGTTTTGGGTCATTTCGGGGCCCTTAACATACACAAAAACTCTTGAAACTTTGCACACACATTGGAACCTGCGGCCATCAGGGCCGGACAAACTTTGACATGGGGGGGTCACCTGGGGGGGGCCGTGGCACAGCGTTAAAAATTTTTACTTTTGAGGGACTCTGGAGCACACACCGGTTGACCTACATTCATCAAAATTCATACACATATAGACCTCATCGGGCCGAACAACTTTCATGCTCAAAGTCAGTGCTTCGCCCAACAGGAAGTCAGCTATTCAGGGATGTCTAAAAAGCACATGCAATGGAATTTGATATACTCCTCCTAGGTGTATCCACCGATGGCCACCAAACTCGGTCAGCATGATCTCAAGACATTGGGGACGCAAAATTGCCAGGGGAATTTTGATATTTCGAACGGTTTGGCCGTGGCGGGGCGACAAAGTTATGGCGAGAAATGAGAAACAGGAAGTGTCTAATAACTTTAACACACTTTGTCTGATTTTGACCAAACTTCAGCAGTTTGTTCATCGTCTGATGCCAATCACAGAGATGTGACTATTATGAGTTAAAGTTATAGCGCCACCAACTGGCAGCAGAAAGCGCAACGTTTTCTAAATGCTTTTAAATCAGCCTCTTAATTTTACTCAATTTGCTTGAAACTTCATCCCAATAATGTCGAAACACGGCCGATGAGAATCTGTGAAGGGCATTATCGATAACTTTTATCATGTTGCCATGGCAACGTGTCAAACTTTAACTATAGTTTTTTGTGTTTTCGAGCCACTTAAAATACTTGGAATTTCATGAAACTCAACACACACATCTGTATTAATGATATTTAGACACTAATAAAAGCCCATACATGGGCGTGGAGGAGGCACTCTATAGCGCCACCTTTTGACAAAAGTTGGGGGTTTAGTTTTGCCTACAGTCACCGAACTCGGTACATATATTGGTCTCATCAAGCCGGACAACTTTCTAATTAACACTCATTAGCTATAATAAACAGGAAGTTGGCTATTTTTATTTGAATGTGGATTTTTGGAAAAATCAGGCTGTAAATAAAATCATACTAAACAAAGCAGAAACAAGAAGTTCACACCAAACTTTGTCAACATGATAAGAATATACTCAAAATGCTAAATTGTGAGCGGATTTTGGATATCTTGAACGGTGTTGATGTGGTGATTTTTTAAAAGTCAGTAAAAAAAGTTGCATTCATTTTTCTATATCTTTAAAGTGCCTAATACCAACTCTTCAAAACTTTGTATGTATGAAGAACAAATCATTCTTAGAAAATACGCTTGGTATCAAAATTGTATCATGCTCAGAGGCACCAAAAACATTAAAAGTATCCAGAAGTGAGAGAGGGAGAAATGAAGACTGCAATACAAGGGATGAACACCAGAGGTCCTCGTATGATAAGGAATATTTTTACCTCTAATCCTATTCTGTTTATTCTCAATGTGCAACAAAGAAACGAATGCATAGATTTATTTGGAGTTGTTATGTACTGTACTGTCAGAATACTTTTACATAATTTTAAAATAAACACTAAAAAGCATAAAAAAATTAGTTATTTTTTTAATGAAAAATTATTAAATGTTTTGTTTGTCTCTCACTGATTTGGTAACACTTTCTATGAAGCCCCTATTATAAGGGTATTTCTAAGGCATTATAATGAACGTATAATGCATTATAAAAAAACTTATAATATATTATATCATCCAATGAATATTCATAACAACAATTATCATACATTATAATACTTAAATATTAGAGGTTATAACTTTTAAGATTATGATTATTTATAACACACAGTAGACACCATTTTAAACCTACTTCATTTGTAATGGACTATATCATATTAGATTTATTTTTTACATTATATTCTATTCTATTGACTATTAACAACTAACTCTCACCAACTAACACTCCTTACAGTGTAGACTTAGTTTAATGTTAGGCTAAGTAGAAGGTTCATGTTCTTGCAAAGTTACTTATAATCAGTTTGTCTTTTGGGGAACTGTCTAAATACAGTGTTAGCATATATTTAGCACACTACTAATAATAATTACTGCTAGCTGACATGCAGTTGCAGAGTTACTTATAAAAAGCTGTCTAACGGGTACCATCAAAATAATTAAACTGATCATATTATACATTCATCTGATCTGATACCTGATCTTATGGCTATTTGAGAATTATTATTATTATTACTTATAAGTGATCTTTGTATGCTTTAAGTAAAGTGACATCAGTAAGATGGCAAAATATGAGACTTATACATTATAACTATGAGGAGGTAATCATACTCATAAAAGCTATAATAAAAAAAGTAAAAATTCTAATACATTAAAACTGTTCTTATAAATGCTCATGAGATGATACAACATATTATAAGGTTGTTTATAATTTATTATGCATTGATTATAATGCCTTAAGAATACCCTTATAATGTATTATTAATACATGAACCCACAAATATTTTTAACAAATATAAATAAATGTACTAATGTACCTTTTAATAATATATGAATACTTTTTTTAGCTTAATATTAATTAATATTAATAAATGCTATTTAATTATTGTTCATGTTAACTAATATAGTTAATGTTAACAAATTAAACTGGATGGCAAAATTTTAAATATTGTGTGTATGTGTCTGTGTGTTGATTTTAATTAACCCTTTCAATTCTGTAAACTTTAAATCCAAACTGGCAGAGGGTTACTGTGAATGCATGTGCCAACTGGGCACCGTTTTCCTGATGCTATCGGGATGGTGACTGCACATATGGCGAGGGCCCGGTCATCGCTGCTTGCAGCTTTAATTATTATTTTATTTATTTTTTTTCAATGTTTTGGGGGATTTCGGGGGCCTTAACATACACGAAAACTCTTGAAACTTTGCACACACATTGGAACCTGCGGCCATCAGGGCCGGACAGACTTTGACATGGGGGGGTCACCTGGGGGGGGCATGGCACAGCGTTAAAAATTGCGACTTTTGAAGGGCTCTGGAGCGCACAACGGTTGACCTACAGTCACCAAAATTCATACACATATAGACCTCATCGGGCCGAACAAATTTCACACTCATAGTCCGTGCTTCGCCAAACAGGAAGTCGGCTATTCAGGGATGTCTAAAAAGTGCATGCAATGGAATTTGAAATACTCCTACTAGGCCTTTCCACCGATGGCCACCAAACTCGGTCAGCATGATCTCAAGACATTGGGGACGCAAAATTGCCAGGGGATTTTTGATATCTCAAACGGTTTGACCGTGACGGGGCGACAAATTTATGGCGAGAAATGAGAAACAGGAAGTGCCTAATAACTTTGACATACTTTGTCTGATTTTGACCAAACTTCAGCAGTTTGTTCATCGTCTGATGCCGATCACAGAGATGTGACTATTATGAGTCAAAGTTATAGCGCCACCAACTGGCAGCAGAAAGCGTGACGTTTTTGAAACGCTTTAATCTCAGCCTCTTAATTTTACTCAATTTGCTTCAAACTTCATCCCAATAATGTCAAAACACGACCGATAAGAATCTGTGAAGGGCGTTATCCATAACATTTATCATGTTGCCATGGCAACGTGTCAAACTTTAACTTTTGTTTTTTGTGTTTTTGAGCCACTTAAAATGCTTAGAATTTCATGAAACTCAACACACACATCTGTATTAATGACAGTTAAACACTGATAAAAGCCCATAAATGGGCGTGGAGCAGGTGCTCCATAGCGCCACCTTTTGACAAAAGTTGGGGGGTTACTTTGTCCTACAGTCACCAAACTCGGTACATATATTGGACTCATCAAGCCGGACAACTTTCTAATTTACACCCATTAGCTACGACCAACAGGAAGTCAGCTATTTTTATTTGAATATGGATTTTTGGAAAAATCAAGCTGTGGAATTTGAAACACTCCTCCTAGACCTTTCCACCGATGGCCACCAAACTCGGTCAGCATGATCTCAAGATATTGGGAATGCAAAATTGCCAGGGGATTTTTGGTATCTCGAACGGTTTGGCCGTGGCAGGGCGACAAATTATGGCGAGAAATGAGAAGCAGGAAATGTCTAATAATTTTGACACACTTTATCTGATTTTGACCAAACTTAAGCAGTTTGTTCGTCGTATGATACCGATCACAGAGATGTGACTATTATGAGTCAAAGTTATAGCGCCACCAACTGGCAGCAGAAAGTGTGTTGCTTGCAAAACGCTTTTAAATCAACCTCTTAATTTTACTCAATTTGCTTCAAACTTCATCAGAATAATATCAAAACACGGCCGATGAGAATCTGTGAAGGGGTCCTTGATACATCAAATGCTGTTGCCATGGCAACATGTCAAACTTTAACATTTGTTTCCTGTGTTTTTAAATATAGCTGTGAATAAATTCATATCACTCATAGCAGATTCAGACAGTTCACACCAAACTTTGTCAACATGATGCCAAGATACTGAAGATGTTAAATTGTGAACGGCTTTGGGACATCTTGAACGGTGTTGATGTGGTGATTTATGAAAGTAACAATAAAAAAGATGAAGAGTTATTTTCATATATCTTTAAATTGCATTATTCTAACTCATCAAAACTTTTTACATATAAAGAACAAGAAATTCTTAGGAAATACGTGTAGTTTCAAAATGTTATCATGCTCAGAGGCCCCAAAAACATTAAAAGTGTCACATAAATTTGTCAGATTAAAGCTCTAATACCAGGGATGAACACTAGAGGTCCTCATAAGATAAGGAATCGTTTGACCTCTAATGCTATTTAGCTCATTCTCAGTGTATAAGAATGAAAATAATCCATAGAATCAGTTGATATAGACTGTACTGTCAGTGTACTTTTACATATATATTTAGTATAGGTGCTTAAAGAGCATTAAAATCTTTTTTTAATCTTTTAAGGAAAAATTATATGATTTATATACATATATACAATCTCACTGATAGAATAAAAAATCTTATAAGTATGACACTATACTGCTCAGTTCACTTAATTAGAATGAGAAACAAATACATCAACTAAGTTAATACGTATTTATTTTTAATATATTTGTTTATAATTATTTCACAGATGCTTATAGATCATTAAAATAATATTTAAAAATGGATGTAGATCATAAAACATGGTAACTATTTAAAATAGGGTCTCTTTTGTTAACATTGGTTAATGAACTAACACACGAACGAACAACGAACAATATATTTGTACTCGATTTTCTTCAAACTTCATCAGAATGATGTAAAAACACGGCCGATGAGAGTCTGTAAAGGCGTCCCTGATGCATCAAATGCTGTTGCCATTGCAAATAAATAAAAATACAAAATACATTCAAATATTTGTTTCCTGTGTTTTTGAGGCAGATAGCGTGCCTAGAATTTCATTTTCCATTTTCAATTTTCAATGATTTATAATATATTTAAAGTGCAGCATCCTAACTCTTTGAAACTTTTTTCATACAAATAACTATTCATTATGATTAAATACAGTTTATTTCATAATTATGCAAAACTCCACGAATGAAAGAAAATTAAAAAACACTCTGCTCTGCACTCTATGTGTGTGTTTGTGTGGTAAGTGGCTGAGTGTAAGGAGGTGGGATGGGTGGTAAGAGAAAGAGTCAGACAGGAGGAGAGACAGTTAGGGTTAGTCCAAAGGGTTATTGTGAATGCATGTGCCAACTGGGCACCGTTTTCCTGATGCTATCGGGATGGCGACTGCCAGACGGCGAGGGCCCGGTCAACGCTGCTTGCAGCTTTAATTATTATTATTATTATTATTATTTCATCAATGTTTTGGGTCATTTCGGGGCCCTTAACATACACGAAAACTCTTGAAACTTTGCACACACATTGGAACCTGCGGCCATCAGGGCCGGACAAACTTTGACATGGGGGGGTCACCTGGGGGGGGCGTGGCACAGCGTTAAAAATTTTTACTTTTGAGGGACTCTGGAGCACACACCGGTTGACCTACATTTATCAAAATTCATACACACATAGAACTCATCGGGCCGAACAACTTTCATGCTCAAAGTCAGTGCTTCGCCCAACAGGAAGTCAGCTATTCAGGGATGTCTAAAAAGCGCATGCAATGGAATTTGATATACTCCTCCTAGGTGTATCCACCGATGGCCACCAAACTCGGTCAGCATGATGTCAAGACATTGGGGACGCAAAATTGCCATGGGAATTTTGATATTTCGAACGGTTTGGCCGTGGCGGGGCGACAAAGTTATGGCGAGAAATGAGAAACAGGAAGTATCCAATAACTTTAACACACTTTGTCTGATTTTGACCAAACTTCAGCAGTTTGTTCACCGTCTGATGCCAATCACAGAGATGTGACTATTATGAGTTAAAGTTATAGCGCCACCAACTGGTAGCAGAAAGCTCAACGTTTTCTAAATGCTTTTAAATCAGCCTCTTAATTTTACTCAATTTGCTTGAAACTTCATCCCAATAATGTCGAAACACGGCCGATGAGAATCTGTGAAGGGCATTATCGATAACTTTTATCATGTTGCCATGGCAACGTGTCAAACTTTAACTTTAGTTTTTTGCGTTTTCGAGCCACTTAAAATACTTGGAATTTCATGAAACTCAACACACACATCTGTATTAATGATATTTAGACACTGATAAAAGCCCATAAATGGGCGTGGAGGAGGCACTCTATAGCGCCACCTTTTGACAAAAGTTGGGGGTTTAGTTTTGCCTACAGTCACCAAACTCGGTACATATATTGGTCTCATCAAGCCGGACAACTTTCTAATTAACACTCATTAGCTATAATAAACAAGTTGGCTATTTTTATTTGAATGTGGATTTTTGGAAAAATCAGGCTGTAAATAAAATCATACTAAACAAAGCAGAAACAAGAAGTTCACACCAAACTTTGTCAACATGATAATAATATACTCAAAATGCTAAATTGTGAGCGGATTTTGGATATCTTGAACGGTGTTGATGTGGTGATTTTTTAAAAGTCACAGTAAAAAAAGTTGCATTAATTTTTCTATATCTTTAAAGTGCCTAATACCAACTCTTCAAAACTTTGTATATATGAAGAACAAATCATTCTTAGAAAATACGCTTGGTATCAAAATTGTATCATGCTCAGAGGCCCCAAAAACATTAAAAGTATCCAGAAGTGAGAGAGGGAGAAATGAAGACTGTAATACAAGGGATGAACACCAGAGGTCCTCGCATGATAAGGAATATTTTTACCTCTAATCCTATTCTGTTCATTCTCAATGTGCAACAAAGAAACGAATGCATAGATTTATTTGGAGTTGTTATGTACTGTACTGTCACAATACTTTTACCTATTTTTAAAATAAACACTAAAAAGCATAAAAAAATTAGTTATTTTTTTAATGAAAAATTATGAAATGTTTTGTTTGTCTCTCACTGATTTGGTAACACTTTCTATGAAGCCCCTATTATAAGGGTATTTCTAAGGCATTATAATGAACGCATAATGCAATATAAAAAATAATATATTATATCATCCAATGAATATTCATAACAACAAATATCATACATTATAATACTTAAATATTAGAGGTTATAGCTTTTAAGATTTTGATTATTTATAACACACAATAGAAACCATATTAAACCTACTTCATTTGTAATGGACTATATCACATTAGATTTATTTTTTACATTATATTCTATTCTATTGACTATTAACAACTAACTCTCACCAACTAACACTCCTTACAATGTAGACTTAGTTTAATGTTAGGCTAAGTAGAAGGTTCATGTTCTTGCAAAGTTACTTATAATCAGTTTGTCTTTTGGGGAACTGTCTAAATACAGTGTTAGCATATATTTACCACAACAAATAATAATTACTGCTAGCTGACATGCAGTTGCAGAGTTACTTATAAAAAGCTGTCTAACGGGTACCATCAAAATAATTAAACTGATCATATTATACATTCATCTGATCTGATACCTGATCTTATGGCTATTTGAGAATTATTATTATTATTACTTATAAGTGATCTTTGTATGCTTTAAGTAAAGTGACATCAGTAAGATGGCAAAATATGAGACTTATACATTATAACTATGAGGAGGTAATCATACTCATAAAAGCTATAATAAAAAAAAAAATTCTAATACATTAAAACTGTTCTTATGAATGCTCATGAGATGATACAACATATTATAAGGTTTTTTATAATTTATTATGCATTCATTATAATGCCTTAAGAATACCCTTATAATGTATTATTAATACATGAACCCACAAATATTTTTAACAAATATAAATAAATGTACTAATGTACCTTTTAACAATATATGAATACTTTTTTTTAGCTTAATATTAATTAACATTAATAAATGCTATTTAATTATTGTTCATGTTAACTAATATAGTTAATGTTAACAAATTAAACTGGATGTCAAAATTTTAAATATTGTGTGTATGTGTCTGTGTGTTGATTTTAATTAACCCTTTCAATTCTGTAAACTTTAAATCCAAAGTGGCAGAGGGTTACTGTGAATGCATGTGCCAACTGGGCACCGTTTTCCTGATGCTATCGGGATGGTGACTGCGCATATGGCGAGGGCCCGGTCATCGCTGCTTGCAGCTTTAATTAGGGCCCGAGCCCAAAAGGGCGAAGGCCCTATTGTTCTTCTAAGGGTTCTTATTTTTTTTTTTTTTTTTTTTTTTTTTACACCTTCCGGGCACTTTTGGGGGCCTTAACATACTCAAAAACTCTTGAAAATTTGCACACACGTCGGAATCTGCGGCCATCAGGACGCCACAGAGGCTGGGACCCGGGCGTGGTTCAGGGCCTCTACAGCGCCCCCTGGAACACAGTTTGAAAACTTGATGTACTGCGCACACATACTTGCACGTACTGATATGAAACTCGGTACACATATAGATCTCACTGAGCCAAACAACTATTGTACTCTATGTCATAGGCTCCACGCAACAGGAAGTGAGATATTTAGGGCTGTTTAAAAAGCGCATGCTCTGGAATTTAACGTACTCCTCCCAGGAATTCCATTGGATTGTCACCAAACTCGGCCAGCATGATCTCAAGACATTGGGGACGCTAAATTGCGAGGAGATTTTTGATATCTCGAACGGTTTGGCCGTGGCAAGGCGACAAAGTTATGGCGAGAAATGAGAAACAGGAAGTGTCTAATAACTGTTGCACACATTGCCTGATTCTGATGAAACTTCACCAGTTTGTTCGTTGTATGATGCCGATTCCATAAATGTGACTATTATGAGTCAAAGTTATAGCGCCACCAACTGGGAGCAGGAAGTGTGTCATTTTCAAAATGCTTTGAAATCAGCCTCTTAATTTTACTCGATTTTCTTTAAACTTCATCAAAATCATGTCAAAACACGGCCGATAAGAATATGTAAAGGGGTCGATGATAAATCGAATGCTGTTGCCATGGCAACATGTCAAACTTTAAAATTAGATTCCTGTCTTTTCAAGGCAGATAACATGCTTAGAATTTCATGAAACTCAACACACACATCAATATTAATGATAGTTAGACACTGGCAAAAGGTCATAAATGGGCGTGGAGAAGGCACTCTATAGCGCCATCTTTTGACAAAAGTTGGGGGGTTAGTTTTTCCTACAGTCACCAAACTCTGTACATATATTAATCTTATCAATCTGGACAACTTTCTAAATCAAACTCATTAGCTAAGACCAACAGGAAGCCGGCTATTTTGATTTGAATGTGGATTTTTGGAAAAATCAGGCTGTAAACAAATTTATACTCCTCCTAAGAAGAACAAGCTGTTCACACCAAACTTTTTTAACATGGAGAGAAGATTCTGAAGATGTTAAATTGCGAGCGGTTTTGGGATATCTTGAACGGTGTTGACGTGGTGATTTTTTAAAGATGTATAACCGTCATTTTCTATATCTTTAAAGTGCAGCATCTTAACTATTTAAAACTTTTTTCACACAGAGATCTTATCATTCTGAGCAAGTGCTGTAAATATCAATTTAATTCAAGCTTCTACGAATTAAAGAAAATTAAAAAAAGAAATCAGAAGCCTGCTGTCACTCTGCCTTGAGTGTCTGTGTTCAGTCACCATTAAGTGACTGAAGAGAGACTGAAGGGGGAGGGGTGAAAGGGAGAGAGGGAGAGAGAGTAGAACATGCTGTCTTGCTAAAGACCATCTTTGAGGAAAAAATGCACATTGATGTTACATAAATATGTTTGATCTTTGAGAGTCTGATATTTTGAGAAAATATAAAGGGTCACTAAGTCTTTCATTGTTTGTATTTTGCAGTTGTTGTTTTTTATTTATTTTTTACTGAACTGTACCATGAACTTGTCCTATTCAGTCACATAGCAAAAGATTAAGAAAAATACAACTTTTTAGCATGAGCGGTTTATCTTCATTGGTAGACATTTATTTTCATAGTGTTATTTATTGAATATAACATTTTAATTAAAGGTCCCATATCGTCAAAATCAAAATTTCCTGGCTTTTTTCATGATAACTAAGGTCTAGGGGCTATCTAACTACCAAATGAGTTTCAAAACAGTCAATCCACAGTAAACTGCACACAGCCTGCTTAAAGTAGCTGTTCATTTTCATGAGCAGCTGTGACTTCCGTAACGATGTGACGTCCGATCGACTCAAGTCACCGCCTTCAGTCACAAACCAACGTCCCACCCTCCTTTTGTCAAACCCTCAGACAACAACGCATCCATTCCATTGAGCAACAACAACAGGAAAACAAGTGGAGAAAACCCTGTTCAGTCGATAGATGTCAAGCTACGATCATTACACAGGCTTCAGAACAATGTTAATATAAGAGACCGGCAGCACGTCAACTTCAGCCTCTTTCACACAGCGATTCCGGTAAATACACGGATAATGTGTCCCATGATTTGTTCCGGAATTGTTTAATTTGGTTCATTCACAGTTGTTTTCCGGAATCTGTGCGTGCTTTACACACAAACCATAAAGACATGTGACGTTTGGATGTGAGATGTAATGCGACGCGTACGTTTCACTAAACTGAAACTAACCTGAACAAACTGTGCTTCAGCGCTGAGAGTGAGGAGCTGGCTCTGTCTGATCGCCGCTTCATTCCACTTTGCACGTAACGTTATTTTTCGTTGTGAAGAGTCGCTTGATAACGTGCATCATTACTACAACACTGCCTTTAGTTCTGGCTTTGGTTCACACAGCGCTCGTTCCCGTAATTTTCCAGAATCAGCGCGCATTGTGAAAGGGGCTTTACTAAAGCAACAGTTATGTAGCCTACTGCATTCGGTGTTTGTAAAAGAAAAAACATTAATGATCATTCTAAAATATCCTGTTGAGTATCAGCTCTCTCTATTGCTCTGAGCTCGCTTACGCTTACAGCATACATGACCGTAGTTACCTGTGATTGGCCTGGTTGTGCGTCACTCAGAAAACAACAGGCCAATCAGAAGAGAGGCTCATGAATAATAATTAGATGGGCCAAAATCGACCTGTTTTTGACAGAGCTCCTAAAAAAGGAGCTGTAAAAATATATTGAGATGGATTTTGGCAATTATACCGCAAATATATATTCTTAAGGACATCAACAAATAAAATAAACCTCCAGAAATGTGTACGATATGGGACCTTTAACAGTTTCAAGACAAACTTTGTCAACAAAGCAAACTTTGCTGTTATCTGTTCAAAACATCTGAAAATTTTACCATTTTAGGATCAGTTATATATATATATATCGCCCCATTACAATACTTAACTTGATTTTTAAAGATATTTTGAAAGAAAGAAGCGTTTATAGAGCACTTTGTGTATTGCTGTACACCCACATGAACTGTGTTCATGTTCATGTTAATTCACAGTACATAAACTAATGTTAAAATATACAATTTTACCATTAAACAATATATGAATACTTTTTTTAGCTTAATATTAATTAACATTAATAAATACTATTTAATTATTGTTCATGTTAACTAATATAGATAATGTTAACAAATGAAACTGGTTGGCAATTTTATATATTGTGTGTATGTGTCTGTGTGTTGATTTTAAAGTTTAACCCTTTCAATTCAGTAAACTTTAAATCCAACTGACTGAGGGTTACTGTGAATGCATGTGCCAACTGGGCACCGTTTTCCTAATTGATTCTTTCTTAGTTATGTAGCGCTTAAAAGTGATGTCTTATAACAGGAGTCACCTGCAAAGCAATATCCACACACAAATTGTACAGATAGGTAACGATGACATTTAAGCAGAAGTGGTGGACGTAAAGCAAGCAATAATAACATTTTGTTATCATCATGAATTACATGTTCTTATCATCATCATCAGAATATAGGGAAAATGTTCCCTATATTGTGAATGGCTTTGGGATATCTTGAACAGTGTTGATGTGGTGATTTATGAAAGTAACAATAAAAAAGATGAAGAGTTATTTTCATATATCTTTAAATTGCATTATTCTAACTCATCAAAACTTTTTACATATAAAGAACAAGAAATTCTTAGGAAATACGTGTAGTTTCAAAATGTTATCATGCTCAGAGGCCCCAAAAACATTAAAAGTGTCATTTAAATTTGTCAGATTAAAGCTCTAGTACCAGGGATGAACACTAGAGGTCCTCATAAGATAAGGAATCGTTTGACCTCTAATGCTATTTAGCTCATTCTCAGTGTATAAGAATGACAATAATCCATAGAATCAGTTGATATATACTGTACTGTCAGTGTAATTTTACATAATTATTTTGTATAGGTGCTTAAAGAGCATTAAAATCTTTTTTTTATCTTTTAAGGAAAAATTATATGATTTAAATACATATATACACTCTCACTGGTAGAACAAAAAATCTTATAAGTATGAAACTATACTGCTCAGTTCACTTAATTAGAATGAGAAACAAATACAAAAAGGCCAAAAAAAATCAACTAAGTTAATATGTATTTATTTTTAATATATTTGTTTATAATTATTTCACAGATGCTTATAGATTATTAAAATAATATTTAAAAATGCTTGTAGACCATAAAACATGGTAACTATTTAAAATAGGGTCTCTTTTGTTAACAATGGTTAATGAACTAACAAACACGAACAAACAACGAACAATATATTTGTACTCGATTTTCTTCAAACTTCATCAGAATAATGTAAAAGCCCTGATGCATCAAATGCTGTTGCCATGGCAAATAAATAAAAATAAAAAAATACATTCAAATATTTGTTTCCTGTGATATTTAAGGCAGATAGCGTGCTTAGAATTTCATTTTCCATTTTCAATTTTCAATGATTTATTATATATTTAAAGTGCAGCATCCTAACTCTTTGAAACTTTTTTCATACAAATAACTATTCATTCTGATCAAACACAGTTCATTTCATAATTATACAAAACTCCACGAATGAAAGAAAATAAAAAAACATATCTGATCTCACTCTGCTCTGCACTCTATGTGTGTGTTTGTGTGGTAAGTGGTTGAGTGTAAGGAGGGGGGATGGGTGGTAAGAGAAAGAGTCAGAGAGGAGGAGAGACAGTTAGGGTTAGTCCAAAGGGTTACTGTGAATGCATGTGCCAACTGGGCACCGTTTTCCTGATGCTATCGGGATGGCGACTGCGCAGACGGCGAGGGCCCGGTCATCGCTGCTTGCAGCTTTAATTATTATTATTATTATTATTTCATCAATGTTTTGGGTCATTTCGGGGCCCTTAACATACACGAAAACTCTTGAAACTTTGCACACACATTGGAACCTGCGGCCATCAGGGCCGGACAAACTTTGACATGGGGGGGGGTCACCTGGGGGGGGGCGTGGCACAGCGTTAAAAAAATTTACTTTTGAGGGACTGTGGAGCACACACCGGTTGACCTACATTTATCAAAATTCATACACATATAGACCTCATCGGGCCAAACTAACTTTCATGCTCAAAGTCAGTGCTTCACCCAACAGGAAGTCAGCTATTCAGGGATGTCTAAAAAGCGCATGCAATGGAATTTGATATACTCCTCCTAGGTGTATCCACCGATGGCCACCAAACTCGGTCAGCATGATCTCAAGACATTGGGGATGCAAAATTGCCAAGGGAATTTTGATATTTCGAATGGTTTGGCCGTGGCGGGGCAACAAAGTTATGGCGAGAAATGAGAAACAGGAAGTGTCTAATAACTTTAACACACTTTGTCTGATTTTGACCAAACTTCAGCAGTTTGTTCATCGTCTGATGCCAATCACAGAGATGTGACTATTATGAGTTAAAGTTATAGCCCCACCAACTGGCTGCAGAAAGCGCAACGTTTTCTAAATGCTTTTAAATCAGCCTCTTAATTTTACTCAATTTGCTTGAAACTTCATCCCAATAATGTCGAAACACGGCCGATGAGAATCTGTAAAGGGCATTATCGATAACTTTTATCATGTTGCCAAGGCAACGTGTCAAACTTTAACTTTAGTTTTTTGTGTTTTCGAGCCACTTAAAATACTTGGAATTTCATGAAACTCAACACACACATCTGTATTAATGATATTTAGACACTGATAAAAGCCCATAAATGGGCGTGGAGGAGGCACTCTATAGCGCCACCTTTTGACAAAAGTTGGGGATTTAGTTTTGCCTACAGTCACCAAACTCGGTACATATATTGGTCTCATCAAGCCGGACAACTTTCTAATTAACACTCATTAGCTATAATAAACAGGAAGTTGGCTATTTTTATTTGAATGTGGATTTTTGGAAAAATCAGGCTGTAAATAAAATCATACTAAACAAAGCAGAAACAAGAAGTTCACACCAAACTTTGTCAACATGATAAGAATATACTCAAAATGCTAAATTGTGAGCGGATTTTGGATATCTTGAACGGTGTTGATGTGGTGATTTTTTAAAAGTCACAGTAAAAAAAGTTGCATTAATTTTTCTATATCTTTAAAGTGCCTAATACCAACTCTTCAAAACTTTGTATGTATGAAGAACAAATCATTCTTAGAAAATACGCTTGGTATCAAAATTGTATCATGCTCAGAGGCCCCAAAAACATTAAAAGTATCCAGAAGTGAGAGAGGGAGAAATGAAGACTGTAATACAAGGGATGAACACCAGAGGTCCTCGTATGATAAGGAATATTTTTTACCTCTAATCCTATTCTGTTCATTCTCAATGTGCAACAAAGAAAAGAATGCATTGATTTATTTGGAGTTGTTATGTACTGTACTGTCAGAATACTTTTACATAATTTTAAAATAAACACTAAAAAGCATAAAAAAATTAGTTATTTTTTTAATGAAAAATTATGAAATGTTTTGTTTGTCTCTCACTGATTTGGTAACACTTTCTATGAAGCCCCTATTATAAGGGTATTTCTAAGGCATTATAATGAACGCATAATGCATTATAAAAAAACATATAATATATTATATCATCCAATGAATATTCATAACAACAATTATCATACATTATAATACTTAAATATTAGAGGTTATAACTTTTAAGATTTTGATTATTTATAACACACAGTAGACACCATTTTAAACCTACTTCATTTGTAATGGACTATATCATATTAGATTTATTTTTTACATTCTATTCTATTCTATTGACTATTAACAACTAACTCTCACCAGCTAACACTCCTTACAGTGTAGACTTAGTTTAATGTTAGGCTAAGTAGAAGGTTCATGTTCTTGCAAAGTTACTTATAATCAGTTTGTCTTTTGGGGAACTGTCTAAATACAGTGTTAGCATATATTTACCACAACAAATAATAATTACTGCTAGCTGACATGCAGTTGCAGAGTTACTTATAAAAAGCTGTCTAACGGGTACCATCAAAATAATTAAACTGATCATATTATACATTCATCTGATCTGATACCTGATCTTATGGCTATTTGAGAATTATTATTATTATTACTTATAAGTGATCTTTGTATGCTTTAAGTAAAGTGACATCAGTAAGATGGCAAAATATGAGACTTATACATTATAACTATGAGGAGGTAATCATACTCATAAAAGCTATAATAAAAAAAGTAAAAATTCTAATACATTAAAACTGTTCTTATGAATGCTCATGAGATGATACAACATATTATAAGGTTTTTTATAATTTATTATGCATTCATTATAATGCCTTAAGAATACCCTTATAATGTATTATTAATACATGAACACACAAATATTTTTAACAAATATAAATAAATGTACTAATGTACCTTTTAATAATATATGAATACTTTTTTTTAGCTTACTATTAATTAACATTAATAAATGCTATTTAATTATTGTTCATGTTAACTAATATAGTTAATGTTAACAAATTAAACTGGATGGCAAAATTTTAAATATTGTGTGTATGTGTCTGTGTGTTGATTTTAATTAACCCTTTCAATTCTGTAAACTTTAAATCTAAACTGGCAGAGGGTTACTGTGAATGCATGTGCCAACTGGGCACCGTTTTCCTGATGCTATCGGGATGGTGACTGCGCATATGGCGAGGGCCCGGTCATCGCTGCTTGCAGCTTTAATTTTTTTTTTTTTTTTTTTTTTTAAACCTTCCGGGCACTTTTGGGGGCCTTAACATACTCAAAAACTCTTGAAAATTTGCACACACGTCGGAATCTGCGGCCATCAGGGCGCCACAGAGGCTGGGACCCGGGCGTGGTTTAGGGCCTCTACAGCGCCCCCTGGAACACAGTTTGAAAACTTGATGTACTGCGCACACATACTTGCACGTACTGATATGAAACTCGGTACACATATAGATCTCACTGAGCCAAACAACTTTTGTACTCTATGTCATAGGCTCCACGCAACAGGAAGTGAGATATTTAGGGCTGTTTAAAAAGCGCATGCTCTGGAATTTAACGTACTCCTCCCAGGGTTTCCATAGGATTGTCACCAAACTCGGCCAGCATGATCTCAAGACATTGGGGACGCTAAATTGCGAGGGGATTTTTGATATCTCGAACGGTTTGGCCGTGGCAAGGTGACAAAGTTATGGCGAGAAATGAGAAACAGGAAGTGTCTAATTACTGTTGCACACATTGCCTGAATCTTATGAAACTTCACCAGTTTGTTCGTTGTATGATGCCGATTCCATAAATGTGACTATTATGAGTCAAAATTATAGCGCCACCAACTGGCAGCAGGAAGCGTGTCATTTTCAAAATCCTTTGAAATCAGCCTCTTAATTTTACTTGATTATCTTCAAACTTCATCAAAATAATGTCAAAACACGGCCGATGAGAATATGTAAAGGGGTCGATGATAAATCAAATGCTGTTGCCATGGCAACGTGTCAAACTTTTAAATTAGATTCCTGTCTTTTCGAGGCAGATAACATGCTTAGAATTTCATGAAACTCAACACACATATCAATATTAATGATAGTTAGACACTGGCAAAAGGTCATAAATGGGCGTGGAGCAGGCACTCTATAGCGCCATCTTTTGACAAAAGTTGGGGGGTTAGTTTTTCCTACAGTCACCAAACTCTGTACATATATTGATCTCATCAATCTGGACAACTTTCTAAATTAAACTCATTAGCTAAGACCAACAGGAAGCCGGCTATTTTGATTTGAATGTGGATTTTTGGAAAAATCAGGCTGTAAACAAAATCACACTCCTTCTAAGAACAACAAGCTTTTCACACCAAACTTTTTTAACATGAAGAGAAGATTCTGAAGATGTTAAATTGCGAGCGGATTTGGGATATCTTGAATGGTGTTGACGTGGTGATTTTTTAAAGATGTAGTAAAAAACAAAACCCTAATTTTTTATATCTTTAAAGTGCAGCATCCAAACTCTTTAAAACTTTTTTTCACACACAGATCTAATCATTCTGAGCAAGTGATGTTAATATCAATTTTTCCCAAGCTTCCATGAATTAAAGAAAATTTAAAAAAGAAAAATCAGAAACCTGCTGTCTCTCTGCCTGAGTCTCTGTGTGTGTGTGCGTAGTTGAGTCACAGTCACTTAAGAGAGACTGAAGGGGGGAGGGGTGAAAGGAAGAGAGGGAGTGAAAAAACATGCTGTCTTCTTAAACACTATCTTTGAGTAAGTTTATAATTATACCATTTTAAGATGAGTTTTATATATATATATATATATATATATATATCACCCCATTACAATACTCAACTTGATTTTTAAAGATATTTTGAAAGAAAGAATCGTTTATAGAGCACTTTGTGTATTGCTGTACACCCACATGAACTGTGTTCATGTTCATGTTCATGTTAATTCACAGTACATAAACTAATGTTAAAATATACTATTTTACCATTAAACAATATATGAATACTTTTTTTAGCTTAATATTAATTAACATTAATAAATACTATTTAATTATTGTTCATGTTAACTAATATAGTTAATGTTAACAAATGAAACTGGTTGGAAATTTTATATATTGTGTGTATGTGTCTGTGTGTTGATTTTAAAGTTTAACCCTTTCAATTCAGTAAACTTTAAATCCAAACTGGCTAAGGGTTACTGTGAATGCATGTGCCAACTGGGCACCGTTTTCCTAATTGATTCTTTCTTAGTTATGTAGCGCTTAAAAGTGATGTCTTATAACAGGAGTCACCTGCAAAGCAATATCCACACACATATTGAACAGATAGGTAACGATGACATTTAAGCAGAAGTGGTGGACGTAAAGCAAGCAATAATAACATTTTGTTATCATCATGAATTACATGTTCTTATCATCATCATCAGAATATAGGGAAAATGTTCCCTATATTGTGAACGGCTTTGGGATATCTTGAACGCTGTTGATGTGGTGATTTATGAATGTAACAATAAAAAAGATGAAGAGTTATTTTCATATATCTTTAAATTAAATTATTATAACTCATCAAAACTTTTAAATATAAAGAACAAGAAATTCTTAAGAAATACGTGTAGTTTCAAAATGTTATCATGCTCAGAGGCCCCAAAAACATTAAAAGTGTCATATAAATGTCAGATTAAAGCTCTAATACCAGGGATGAACACTAGAGGTCCTCATAAGATAAGGAATCGTTTGACCTCTAATGCGATTTAGCTCATTGTCAGTGTGTAAGAATGACAATAATGCATAGAATCAGTTGATATGTACTGTGTACATAATTGTTTTGTATAGGTGCTTAAAGAGCATTTAAAAACTTTTTTTAATCTTTTAAGGAAAAATTATATGATTTATATACATATATAGACTCTCACTGATAGAATAAAAAATCTTATAAGTATGACACTATACTGCTCAGTTCACTTAATTAGAATGAGAAACAAATACATCAACTAAGTTAATATGTATTTATTTTTAATATATTTGTTTATAATTATTTCACAGATGCTTATAGATCATTAAAATAATATTTAAAAATGGTTGTAGATCATAAAACATGGTAACTATTTAAAATAGGGTCTCTTTTGTTAACAATGGTTAATGAACTAACAAACACGAACGAACAACAAACAATATATTTGTACTCAATTTTCTTCAAACTTCATCAGAATAATGTAAAAACACAGCCGATGAGAGTCTGTAAAGGCGTCCCTGATGCATCAAATGCTGTTGCCATGGCAAATAAATAAAAATAAAAAATACATTCAAATATTTTTTTCCTGTGTTTTTGAGGCAGATAGCGTGCTTAGAATTTCATTTTCCATTTTCAATTTTCAATGATTTATTATATATTTAAAGTGCAGCATCCCAACTCTTTGAAACTTTTTTCATACATATAACTATTCATTCTGATCAAACACAGTTCATTTCATAATTATACAAAACTCCACGAATGAAAGAAAATAAAAAAAAAAACATATCTGATCTCACTCTGCTCTGCACTCTATGTGTTTGTTTGTGTGGTAAGTGGCTGAGTGTAAGGAGGGGGGATGGGTAGAAAGAGAAAGAGTCAGAGAGGAGGAGAGACAGTTAGGGTTAGTCCAAAGGGTTACTGTGAATGCATGTGCCAACTGGGCACCGTTTTCCTGATGCTATCGGGATGGCGACTGCACAGTCGGCGAGGGCCCGGTCATCACTGCTTGCAGCTTTAATTAGGGCCCGAGCACCGATGGTGTGAGGACCCTATTGGAATTGCTCCGTTTATTAGGGCCCGAGCACCGATGGTGTGAGGACCCTATTGGATCTGCTCCGTTTCTTATTAGGGCCCGAGCACCGATGGTGTGAGGACCCTATTGGATCTGCTCCGTTTCTTATTATTATTCTTCTTCTCCGGAATGAATCGCATTTTTGAGGGCCTAAACACACCCGAAAACTCATGAAACTTTGCACACACATCAAACCTGGCGAAAATGTACGTCTGATATGGGGTTCAGAGATGGGTGTGGCAAAATGGCTCGATAGCGCCACCTTTACACGTTCCACGGTGTGTGCTTTCAGTTGTGATTCACGTACATGCACGAAAATCGGTACACACATGTAACTCACCAATACCTACAAAAAAGCCTCTTGGAGCAAAATTTGACACCCAACAGGAAGTCGGTTATTTTTAATTTTCTCAGCAAATTTTGTGTCATTTTTGCCATTTTCAGGCGTCATACTTGAACGAACGCCTCCTAGAGATTTATTCGGATCAACGCCAAATTTGCTGAGTCTAATCTAAAGCCCTTTGTGACGTTAAATTGTGAAGATCTAGAGTTTTCATCGGAGGGCGTGTCCGTGGCGGCCTGGCAAATTTCGATGCTTCGCCATGAAAAAGGAAGTTGTTATAACTCAGGCATAAAATGTCCGATCTGCCCCAAACTTCACATGTGTGATAACACTCCTGACCTGATGACATCTACATGCCCTTATTCAGTTTTACTCATAGCGCCACCTGCTGGCAACAGGAAGTGTCATGCTGTACTCTGCAACAAACTCCTCCAAAAGATTTAATCAGATCAACACCAAAATCGGTCAGTCTAATAAAAAGGCTTTAGCGATGTTAAATTGCGAAGATCTTGAGTTTTCGTTGATGGGCGTGTCCGTGGCTGCCTGACAAATTTCGAGGTCTCGCCATGGATATAAAACTTGTTATAACTCAGCCATAAAATGTCACATGTTCGATAAGAATCCTGGCCTGAACCAATCTGAAGGCCTATATTCTATTATAATCACAGCGCCACCTGTTGGCAACAGGAAATGACTTGTATCAAACTCCTCCTAGAGATTTAATGATATCAACATTATATTTGGTCAGTCTGATCTAGAGGCCTTAGAGATGTTAAATTGCGACGATCTTGAGTTTTTGTTAAAGGGCGTGTCCGTGGCGGCTTGACAAAGTTTGATGTTTCGCCATGGACATAGAAGTTGTTATAACTCAGCCATAAAATGTCCGATCTGCCTCAAACTTCACAGGTTTGGTAAGAGTCCTGGCCTGAAGACACCTAAAGGCCAATATTCAGATATTATCATAGCGCCACCTGTTGGCAGCAGGATATATCATATATTTCACTAACTCAAACATACCAAGGTCAATCTGCACCAAACTTCATATGTTTGATGAAAGTGGTGGCCTGAACACATCTACATGCCAATAATCAGTTATAGGCATAGCGCCACCAGCTGGCAGCAGGAAATTTGGCACATTTAAGTGACTTTGACATATTTCTCATATTTTTACTGTATTAAAAGCATACTACCCACCATTTTCTGTGTTCCTAAAGCCACCGGTCGGCGGTGAGCCCGTGTGCGAGGGCCCGTTCATCGCTGCTTGCAGCTTTAATTAGGGCCCGAGCACTACAGTGCGAGGACCCTATTGGAATTGCTCCGTTTATTATTATTAGGGCCCGAGCACCGATGGTGTGAGGACCCTATTGGATCTGCTCCGTTTATTATTATTATTATTATTATTATTATTATTCTCCAAAATGAATCGCATTTTAGAGGACCTAAACATGCCCGAAAACTCACAAAACTTTGCACACACATCAAACCTGGCGAAAATTTACGTCTGATATGGGTTTCAGAAGTGGGTGTGGCAAAATGGCTCGACAGCGCCACCTTTAGACGTTCAGCGGTGTGCGCTTTCAGCTGTGATTCACGTACATGCACGGAAATCGGTACACACATGTAACACACCAATGCCTACAAAAAAGCCTTTTGGACTAAAATCCGGAACCCAACAGGAAGTCGGTTAATATTAATATTCTCAACAAAATTTGTGTCATTTTTGCCATTTTCAGGCGTCGTACTTGAACGAACTCCTCCTAGAGATTTATTCGGATCAACGCAAAATTTGCCGAGTCTAGTCTAAAGCCCTTTGTGACGTTAAATTGTAAAGATCTAGAGTTTTCATCAGAGGGCGTGTCCATGGCGGCCTCGCAAATTTCGATGTTTCGCCATGAAAAAGGAAGTTGCTATAACTCAGGCATACAATGTCCGATCTGTCCCAAACTTCACATGTGTGATAACACTCCTGACCTGATGACATCTACATGCCCATATTCAGTTTTACTCATAGCGCCACCTCCTGGCAACAGGAAGTGTCATGCTGTACTCTGCAACAAACTCCTCCAAGAGATTTAATCAGATCAACACCAAAATCGCTCAGTCTAATAAAAAGGCTTTAGTGATGTTAAATTGCGAAGATCTTGAGTTTTCGTTGAAGGGCGTGTCCGTGGCGGACTGACAAATTTTGAGGTCTCACGATGGATATAAAACTTGTTATAACTCAGCCATAAAATGTCCGATTTGCCTCAAACTTCACATGTTTGATAAGAGTCCTGGCCTGAACCAATCTGAAGGCCAATATTCTATCATAATCACAGCGCCACCTGTTGGCATCAGGAAATGACTTGTACCAAACTCCTCCTAGAGATTTAATGATATCAACATTATATTTGGACAGTCTGATCTAGAGGCCTTAGAGATGTTAAATTGCGAAGATCTTGAGTTTTCGTCAAAGGGCGTGTCCTTGGTGGCCTGACAAAGTTTGATGTTTCGCCATGGACATAGAAGTTGTTATAACTCAGCCATAAAATGTCTGATCTGCCTCAAACTTCACATGTTTGGTAAAAGTCCTGGCCTGAAGACATCTAAAGGCCAATATTCAGATATTATCATAGCACCACCTATTGGCAGTAGGATATATCATATCTTGCACTAACTAAAACATACCAAGGTCAATCTGCACCAAACTTCATATGTTTGATGAAAGTGCTGGCCTGAACACATCTACATGCCAATAATCAGTTATAGGCATAGCGCCACCAGCTGGCAGCAGGAAGTTTGACACATTTAAGTGACTTTGATCTATTTTTCCTACATTTAATGTATTAAAAGCATACTGCCCACCGTTTGCTGTTTTCCTAAAGCCACCGGTCGGCGGTGAGCCCGTGTGCGAGGGCCCGTTCATCGCTGCTTGCAGCTTTAATTAGGGCCCGAGCCCAAAAGGGCGAAGGCCCTATTGTTCTTCTAAGGATTCTTATTAGGGCCCGAGCACCGATGGTGTGAGGACCCTATTGAATCTGCTCCGTTTATTATTATTATTATTATTATTCTTCTTATCCGGAATGAATCGCATTTTTGAGGGCCTAAACATACCCGAAAACTAACAAAACTTTGCACACACATCAGACCTGGCGAAAATGGACATCTGATATGGGTTGCAGAAGTGGGTGTGGCAAAATGGCTCAATAGCGCCACCTTTACACGTTCCGCGGTGTGCGCATTCAGCTGTGATTATCGTACATGCACAAAAATCGGTACACATATGTAACACACCAATACCTACAAAAAAGCCTCTTGAGATAAAATCCGACACCCAACAGGAAGTCGGTTATTATTAATTTTCTCGGCAAAATTTGTGTCATTTTTGCCATTTTCAGGTGTCATACTTGAACGAACTCCTCCTAGAGATTTATTCCGATCAACACCAAATTTGGTGAGTCTAATCTAAAGCCCTTTGTGACGTTAAATTGTGAAGATCTAGAGTTTTCATCAGAGGGCGTGTCCGTGGCGGCCTCGCAAATTTCGATGTTTCGCCATGAAAAAGGAAGTTGCTATAACTTAGGCATAAAATGTCCGATCTGTCCCAAACTTCACATGTGTGATAACACTCCTGACCTGAAGACATCTACATGCCCATATTCAGTTATAGTCATAGCGCCACCTGCTGGCAACAGGAAGTGTCATGTTGTACTCTGCAACAAACTCCTCCTAGAAATTTATACAGATCAACACCAAAATCGGTCAGTCTAATATAAAGGCTTTAGTGATGTTAAATTGCGAAGATCTTGAGTTTTCGTTGAAGGGCGTGTCCGTGGCGGCCTGACAAATTTCGAGTTCTCGCCATGGATATAAAACTTGTTATAACTCAGCCATAAAATGTCCAATTAGCCTCAAACTTCACATATTCGATAAGAGTCCTGGCCTAAACACATCTGAAGGCCAATATTCTATTATAATCACAGCGCCACCTGTTGGCAACAGGAAATGGCTTGTATCAAACTCCTCTTAGAGATTTAATGATATTAACATTATATTTGGTCATTCTGATCTAGAGGCCTTAAAGATGTTAAATTGCGAAGATCTTGAGTTTTCGTTAAAGGGCGTGTCTGTGGCGGCGTGACAAAGTTTGATGTTTCGCCATGGACATAGAAGTTGTTATAACTCAGCCATAAAATGTTCGATCTGCCTCAAACTTCACAGGTTTGGTAAGAGTCCTGGCCTGAAGACAGCAAAAGGCCAATATTCAGATATTATCATAGCGCCACCTGTTGGCAGCAGGATATATCATATCTTTCACTAACTCAAACATACCAAGGTCAATCTGCACCAAACTTCATATGTTTGATGAAAGTGGTGGCCTGAACACATCTACATGCCAATAATCAGTTATATGCATAGCGCCACCAGCTGGCAGCAGGAAATTTGGCACATTTAAGTGACTTTGACATATTTCTCCTATTTTCAATGTATTAAAAGCATACTACCCACCATTTGCTGTTTTCCTAAAGCCACCGGTCGGCGGTGAGCCCGGGTGCGAGGGCCCGTTCATCGCTGCTTGCAGCTTTAATTTGTTTTTTTTTTATTTTTTTTCAACCGTTGGGGCACTTTTGGGGGCCTTAACATACTCAAAAACTCTTGAAAATTTGCACACACGTTGGAATCTGCCGTCGTCCGGATGCCACAGAGGCTGGGACCCGGGCGTGGTTCAGGGCCTCTACAGCGCCCCCTGGAACACAGTTTGAAAACTTGATGTACTGCACACACATACTTGCACGTATTGATATGAAACTCGGTACACATATAGAACTCATCAAGCCGAACAACTTTTGTACTCTATGTCATGGGCTCCACGCAACAGGAAGTGAGATATTTAGGGCTGTTTAAAAAGCGCATGCTCTGGAATTTAACGTACTCCTCCCAGGATTTCCATAGGATTGTCACCAAACTCGGCCAGCATGATCTCAAGACATTGGGGACGCTAAATTGCGAGGGGATTTTTGATATCTCGAACGGTTTGGCCGTGGCAAGGCGACAAAGTTATGGCGAGAAATGAGAAACAGGAAGTGTCTAATAACTGTTGCACACATTGCCTGATTCTGATGAAACTTCACCAATTTGTTCCTTGTATGATCCCGATTCCATAAATGTGACTATTATGAGTCAAAGTTATAGCGCCACCAACTGGCAGCAGGAAGCGTGTCATTTTCAAAATGCTTTGAAATCAGCCTCTTAATTTTACTTGATTTTCTTTAAACTTCATCAAAATAATGTCAAAACACGGCCGATAAGAATATGTAAAGGGGTCGATGATAAATCAAATGCTGTTGCCATGGCAACGTCTCAAACTTTAAAATTAGATTCCTGTCTTTTCGAGGCAGATAACATGCTTAGAATTTCATGAAACTCAACACACACATCAATATTAATGATAGTTAGACACTGGCAAAAGGTCATAAATGGGCGTGGAGCAGGCACTCTATAGCGCCATCTTTTGACAAAAGTTGGGGGGTTAGTTTTACCTACAGTCACCAAACTCTGTACATATATTGATCTCATCAATCTGGACAACTTTCTAAATTAAACTCATTAGCTAAGACCAACAGGAAGCCGGCTATTTTGATTTGAATGTGGATTTTTTGAAAAATCAGGCTGTAAACAAATTCACACTTCTTCTAAGAACAAAAAGCTTTTCACACCAAACTTTTTTAACATGAAGAGAAGATTCTGAAGATGTTAAATTGCGAGCGGATCTGGGATATCTTGAACGGTGTTGACGTGGTGATTTTTTAAAGATGTAGTAAAAAACATAACCCTAATTTTTTATATCTTTAAAGTGCAGCATCCAAACTCTTTAAAACTTTTTTCACACAGAGATCTAATCATTATGAGCAAGTGCTGGTAATGTCATAATTATTCAAGCTTCTATGAATTAAAGAAAATTAAAAAAAGAACTCAGTAACCTGCTGTCACTGGGCTGACTGTCTGTGTTGACACTAAGAGTGACTGAAGGGGGGAGGGGTGAAAGGGAGAGAGACCAGTGGAACATGCTGTTTTTCTTAAGACCATCTTTGAGGAAAATGCACATTAAACTACAGCAATGTGCAATGTGCAATCTACATTAATATGTGACCCTGGACCACAAAACCAGTCTTAAGTCGCTGGGGTATATTTGTAGCAATAGCCAAAAATACATTGTATGGGTCAAAATTATTGATTTTTCTTTTATGCCAAAAATCATTAGGAAATTAAGTAAAGATCATGTTCCAAGAAGATTTTTTGTAAAATTCCTACTATAAATATATCAAAATGTAATTTTTGATTAGTAATATGCATTGTTAAGAACCTAATTTGAAGAACTTTTAAGGTGATTTTCTCAGCATTTTGATTTTTTTGCACCCTCAGATTCCAGGTTTTCAAACAGTTGTATCTCGGGCAAATATTGTCCTATCCTAACAAACCATACATCAATAGAAAGCTTATTTAGCATATTGAGCTTTCATATGATGTATACATCTCAGTTTTGTAAAATTTAACCTTATGACTGGTTTTGTGGTCCAGGGTCACATATGTCTGAACTTTGAGAGTCTGATCTTTGAGAAATTATAAAGGGTCACAAACTCTTTCATTCTTTGTATTTTGCAGTTGTTGTTTTTTTATTTATTTTTTACTGAACTGTACCATGAACTTGTCCTATTCAGTCACATAGCAAAAGATTAAGAAAGATACAACTTTTTAGCATGAGCGATTTATCTTCATTGATAGACATTTATTTTCATAATTTAAATTTTAGATTCAATAAAAAAAACACTAACAATTTCAAGACAAACTTTGACAACAAAACAAACTTTGCTGTTATCTGTTCGAAACATCTGAAAACTGTGTTCATGTTCATGTTAATTCACAGTACATAAACTAATGTTAAAAGATACTAATTTACCTTTAAACAATATATGAGTACTTTTTTAGGTTAATATTAATTAACATTAATAAATGCTATTTAATTATTGTTCATGTTAACAATGTTAACAAATGAAACTGGATGGTAAAATTGTATATTTAGTGTGTATGTGTCTG
The DNA here is from genome assembly GCF_049309525.1 of Garra rufa. Classification (NCBI taxonomy): domain Eukaryota; kingdom Metazoa; phylum Chordata; class Actinopteri; order Cypriniformes; family Cyprinidae; genus Garra; species Garra rufa. Next base: position 857,699 of record NW_027394276.1, on the reverse strand, counting down.
TGTGTTGATTTTAAAATGTAACCCTTTCAATTCTGTAAACTTTAAATCCAAACTGGCTGAGGGTTACTGTGAATGCATGTGCCACCTGGGCACCGTTTTCCTAATTGATTCTTAGTTATGTAGCGCTTAAAAGTGATGTCTTATAACAGGAGTCACCTGCAAAGCAATATCCACACACATATTGAACAGATAGGTAACGATGACATTTAAGCAGAAGTGGTGGACGTAAAGCAAGCAATAATAACATTTTGTTATCATCATGAATTACATGTTCTTATCGTCATCATCAGAATATTGGGAAAATGTTCCCTATATTGTGAACGGCTTTGGGATATCTTGAACTGTGTTGATGTGGCGATTCATGAAAGTAACAATAAAAAAAGATGAAGAGTTATATTCATATATCTTTAAATTGCATTATTCTAACTCATCAAAACTTTTTACATAATAAGAACAAGAAATTCTTAGGAAATACGTGTAGTTTCAAAATGTTATCATGCTCAGAGGCCCCAAAAACATTAAAAGTGTCATTTAAATTTGTCTGATTAAAGCTCTAATACCAGGGATGAACACTAGAGGTCCTCATAAGATAAGGAATCATTTGACCTCTAATGCTATTTAGCTCATTCTCAGTGTATAAGAATGACAATAATCCATAGAATCAGTTGATATGTACTGTATTGTCAGTGTACTTATACATAATTATTTTGTATAGGTGCTTAAAGAGCATTAAAATCTTTTTTTTTCATCTTTTAAGGAAAAATTATATGATTTAAATACATATATACACTCTCACTGATAGAACAAAAAATCTTATAAGTATGACACTATACTGCTCAGTTCACTTAATTAGAATGAGAAACAAATACATCAACTAAGTTAATATGTATTTATTTTTAATTAGTGGTGGGCCGTTATCGGCGTTAACGTGCTGCGTTAACGTGAAACTCTTATCGCGCGATAAAAAAAATATCGCCGTTAATCTATTCTCAAATTTGGGTTGGGAGCTGGGTCTAAACTACGCAAGCTATGATGACTTTCACCTTGATAGTTTAACGCGGATGTATACCGAAGACTGTAGAATATGGTCGCGCGTTTAAGTCTCCTCCGCCAAAACACAGACGGGAGCGTCGTCCTCCATTCATAAAAACCGAATCTACTATAGCGAAATGCCACGTAAATTCGTCGTTTTTTGGATTCATAAATCAAATGTTGGTCAGTAACTTAATTCAAATCACGATATGGACTAGTGTATGTGAAAACTGAAATGCAAAAAGACCGTTTTAATATGAATCCGGTATGTTCCGTTTGCCTAGCTGTATGTATGCATTGCGGAGACGAGCTTTTACTACACGCATACTGAAACACACGCTCCCGGTAATTTTTGGCATTTGCATCTCACATGAACAGATAAACTCAATCTCCCAAACTGCTGTGAGTGTCACTTTTACCGTTTCATTTGAGAAAACTAGCATCATATCATACTGTATGACACAGAAACTTCACGGCAACCTGTCAAAATAAAAGTACGGTGTAACATGTAATGGGCTGGGTAGGTGTTGACGTTAAAAAAAAACACAATCTAATAGGGAGAAAAAATAATTTAATAGACGTTATGCGCAACCTTCTGCCGGGTTCTACAAAACAGCCTTAACTACTTCCGGCTGTCCGCTACTGGTACAGCGAAGATAGGGACGTTCTAAAACACTTAACGTGAAAAACGCTTAACGTGGCTTAAAAAACGACCAGGAAACCCCAAATTTATGTCAAACCTTACTTCTAACAAACACTAACTACTGTCAAAAGAACGAGCCCTTATTCCACAGATAAAGTGAATAATATCACGTTAAGCGTTTTCTCCCCCATAGAAGCCCATTATAAGGAAACAGCTTAACGTGGTTTACCTCAATAGCGATCAGGGAAGACCAAATTTATGTCAAATGTTACATATAATAAACACTTGCTGCTGTTATTCAGCATATAAAGTAATCCCCTATTCCATTACAAAAAAAGCTTAACGTTATCTTAACAACGACTGGGAAAAAACAAATTTATGTCAAATGTTACATATAGTTAACACTTGCTGCTGTCAAAAGAATGAGATCTCATTCAGCATATACAGTGAATAATATCACGTTAAGCGTTAATTATTTCACATAGAAGTCAGTTTAACGTGGACGCTTTGACGAATTGAGAACATTGTAATTTTGTTCAGTTTAATTTTGTAATAAGCATGAAAGTTAAGACAGGTAGCCTACATTTTATCCTGCTGTCTGTAATGATCAGTCCTTTGCGCAGACCTCGGTGAAGTTGGCACGCATAAAAAAAGAAATGTTCACCAAAACTATCATTTGTTTGTGCTCGATTTGTGCTGTTGTAATGAGAGTCAAATATATTTCCCCTTCCTAGAAATAACAAAAACAATTCGAGGCAGTGATGTCCCTCTCCACCCTGCTTGGCAGCAGAGTTTAAAAATAAATCTATTGTTGCCAACCGCAGCTCCGTTTTTGTGTGGTCGATTGTCCCAATAGAATAGAATGAATATTCTATTTTTTTCTCTACCGTAAAACATTACAAATTTCTGGAGAAAATGTGATGGCACGCAAAGTTGGTCCAAATTCATGACTTCTTTATTATAAGTAAAATTTGACAGAAGACGTGGTTAAAGTACGCTAAACCAGGCTAAGCTGAGTCCTTATAATGGACTTCTATGGGGAACGCGTAACTTGATATTATTCTCTTTATGCTGCTCGTTCTTTTGACAGCAGAACGTGTTTTTTTTTTTTTTCTATGGGGAATAACGCGTAACATTATACGCTGAATAAGAGCTCATTCTTTTAACAGCAGCTTATTTTGTAAGAACGAGCAGCATAAAGAGAATAATATCAAGCTACGCGTTCCCCATAGTGCATGGACTCAGGCTGGTTTAGCGTACCTTCTGTCAAATTTTAATTATAATAAAGAAGTCATGAATTTGGAGCAACTTTGCGTACCATCACATTTTCTCCAGAAATTTGTAATGTTATATACGTTAAGCCACGTTATTTCCTTATCTATGGGGGACGCTTAACGTGATATATTCACTTTATATGCGGAATAAGAGCTCATTCTTTTGACAGCAGCAAGTGTTTATTAAATGTAACATTTGACATAAATTTGGTCTTCCCTGATCGCCGTTGAGGTACGTTAAACCACGTTAAGCTGTTTCCTTATAATGGGCTTCCATGGGGGAGAAAACGCTTAACGTGATATTATTCACTTTATCTGTGGAATAAGGGCTCGTTCTTTTGACAGTAGTTAGTGTTTGTTAGAAGTAAGGTTTGACATAAATTTGGGGTTTCCTGGTAGTTTTTTAAGCCACGTTAAGCGTTTTTCACGTTAAGTGTTTTAGAACGTCCCTATCTTCGCTGTACCAGTAGCGGACAGCCGGAAGTAGTTAAGGCTGTTTTGTAGAACCCGGAAGAATGTTGCGCATAACGTCTATTGTTAGTTAGTTAGTAAACACAAGTACATCTAATTGAACATAATTTATTTTCATCAAAAATTATCATAGAACAGCTTTATGAGCTTTATGATCCATTCTCAAAGACTTTAAGTCATTATTTGGGTAGCACACATATTCTGAATGCCTTCAGCAGAATTCAAATTAGCCATTTTAATCTAGATTAATCTAGATTAATTCCAAGATTTAATCTAGATTAATCTAGATTAAAAAAATTAATCTATGCCCACCCCTATTTTTAATATATTTGTTTATAATTATTTCACAGATGCTTATAGATCATTAAAATAATATTTAAAAATGGTTGTAGATCATAAAACATGGTAAATATTTAAAATAGGGTCTCTTTTGTTAACAATGGTTAATGAACTAACAAACACGAACGAACAACGGACAATATATTTGTACTCGATTTTATTCAAACTTCATCAGAATAATGTAAAAACACGGCCGAGTCTGTAAAGGCGCCCCTGATGCATCAAATGCTGTTGCCATGGCAAATAAATAAAAATAAAAAATACATTCAAATATTTGTTTCCTGTGTTTTTGAGGCAGATAGCGTGCTTAGAATTTCATTTTCCATTTTCAATGATTTATTATATATTTAAAGTGCAGCATCCTAACTCTTTGAAACTTTTTTCATACAAATAACTATTCATTCTTATCAAGCACAATTCATTTCATAATTATACAAAACTCCACGAATTAAAAAAAAAAAAAAACATATCTGATCTCAGTCTGCTCTGCACTCTATGTGTGTGTTTGTGTGGTAAGTGGCTGAGTGTAAGGAGGGGGGATGGGTGGTAAGAGAATGAGTCAGAGAGGAGGAGAGACAGTTAGGGTTAGTCCAAAGGGTTACTGTGAATGCATTTGCCTACTGGGCACCGTTTCCCTGATGCTATCGGGATGGCGACTGCACAGACGGCGAGGGCCCGGTCATCGCTGCTTGCAGCTTTAATTCTTCTTCTTCTTCTTCTTCTTCTTCTCCGAAATGAAAAGTCTTTTTGAGGGCCTAAACATGCCCGAAAACTCACGAAACTTTGCACACGCATCAGACCTGGCGAACATTTACATCTGATATGGTTTTCAAAAGTGGGTGTGGCAAAATGGCTCGATAGCGCCACCTATAAAATTTCAACGGAGTTCCCCTCGAGCTACATTTCACGTACATGTACGAAACTCGGTACACATATGTAACACACCAATACCTACAAAAAAGTCTCCTGGTGCAACATCCGAAACCCAACAGGAAGTCCGTTATATTGAATTTCCTGTACGATTTTTGTGCAGTTTTTGCCATTTTCAGGCCTCATACTTTAACGAACTCCTCCTACAGTTTTTATCCGATCATCTTCAAATTTGCTGAGTGTCATCATAAGGCCTTTGCGATGTTAAATTGCGAAGCTTTAGAGTTTTCGTCGAAGGGCATGTCCGTGGCGGCCGGACAAACTTTGATGTTTCGCCATGAAAAAGGAAGTTGTTATAACTCAGGCATACGATGTCCGATCTGCCTCAAACTTCACATGTTTGATGACAGTCCGGTCCTGAACACACGTCAGTGCCCATATTCAGTTATAGTCATAGCGCCACCTGCTGACAACAGGAAGTGACATGTTTAACACTGTTACGGACTCCTAGAAACATATTGAAAAGCGTTAACAAGTCTTAAATAGGCTAGCAACATGCTACAAACATGCTAAAACATGCTAGCAACACTTAGCTAAGAGCTAAAGCATGCTATTAATACAAATACAAAAGGAAATTGCTGTAACTCATGTATATAATGTTGAATCTGACCCAAACTTAATATTCAACATGCTACAAAAATAATAAAGCATGCTAGCAACACTTAGCTAATATGCTAAAGCATGCTAATAATACAATGAAACAGGAAGTTACTCTAACTCAGGCATACAATGTCCAATCAGCCCCAAACTTAACATGTTTGATAAGAATCCTGGCCTAAACACACGCCCATGCCCGTATTCAGTTATAGTCATAGCGCCACCAGCTGGTAACAGGAAGCCACATGTTTAATACTGTTGTGGATGCCTAGCAACATTTTAAAAAAATTCCACAACTGTTAAACAGGGTAGCAACATGCTAGAAACATGCTATAACATGTTAGCAACATTTAGCTAAGTGCTAAAGCATGCTCTTAATGCAATGAAACAGGAAGTTACTGTAACTCAGGCATGCAATGTCCAATCAGCCCCAAACTTCACATGTTTGATAACAGTCGTGACCTGAAGATGTCTACATGCCAATATTCAGTTATAGTCACAGCGCCACCTGCTGACAACAGGAAGTGACGTTTAATGGTGTTACGGACTCCTAGCAACATAATAAAAAGCTTTAGCAAGTTTTAAATAGGCTAGCATCATGCTAGAATCATGTTAAAACATGCTAGCAACACTTAGCTGAGAGCTAAAGCATGATATTAATACAAAGAAAAATAAGTGTAACTCATGCATACAATGTCCAATCTGACCCAAGCTTAATATGTTTGATAAGAGTCCTGGTCTGAACACAAGCCCATGCCCATATTCAGTTATAGTGATAGTGCCACCTGCTGGCAACAGGAAGTCACATGTTTAATACTGTTGTGGATGCCAAGCAACATTTTAAAAATATCAACAAGTGTTAAATAGGGTAGCAACATGCTAGAAACATGTTAGCAACATTTAGCTAAGTGCTAAAGTATACTCTTAATGCAATGAAACAGGAAGTTACTGTAACTCAGGCATGCAATGTCCAATCAGCCCCAAACTTAATATGTTTGATGTTTGATATGTTTGAGTCTTGGCCTGAATACATTTACATGCCAATATTTAGTTATAGTCATAGCGCCACCAGCTGGCAACAGCAAATTACTTGTTTTACACTAACTTAAGCATGCAATGTACAATTTGCACCAAACTTGACATGTTTGCCAATAGTCCTGGCCTGAAGACATCTAAAAGCCAATATTTTGTAGTAGCGCCACCTGTTGGCAGCAGGATATGTCATGACTTACACTCAAGCATGCCATGTTCAAGCTTCACCAAACTTCATATGTTTGATAAAAGCACTGGCCTGAACACATCTGCATGCCAATATTCAGTTATAGGCATAGCGCCACCAGCTGGCAGAAGGAAGATTGGCACATATCAATGACTTTGACATATTCCTCCTACATTTTCTGTGTTAATAGCATAGTGCCCACCTTTCGCCACCGATCGGCGGTGAGCCCGAGTGTGAGGGCCCTACCATCGCTGCTTGCAGCTTTAATTATTAGGGCCCGAGCACCGATGGTGTGAGGACCCTATTGGATCTGCTTCGTTTATTATTAGGGCCCGAGCACTACAGTGCGAGGACCCTATTGGAATTGCTCCGTTTATTAGGGCCCGAGCACCGATGGTGTGAGGACCCTATTGGATCTGCTTCGTTTATTAGGGCCCGAGCACCGATGGTGTGAGGACCCTATTGGATCTGCTCCGTTTATTATTAGGGCCCGAGCACCGATGGTGTGAGGACCCTATTGGATCTGCTCCGTTTATTATTATTATTATTATTATTATTATTAGGGCCCGAGCACTACAGTGCGAGGACCCTATTGGAATTGCTCCGTTTATTATTAGGGCCCGAGCACCGATGGTGTGAGGACCCTATTGGATCTGCTCCGTTTCTTATTATTAGGGCCCGAGCCCAAAAGGGCGAAGGCCCTATTGTTCTTCTAAGGATTCTTATTTTTTTTTTTTATTTTTTTTTTTTTCAACCGTTGGGGCACTTTTGGGGGCCTTAACATACTCAAAAACTCTTGAAAATTTGCACACACGTCGGAATCTGCCGTCGTCCGGACGCCACAGAGGCTGGGACCCGGGCGTGGTTCAGGGCCTCTACAGCGCCCCCTGGAACACAGTTTGAAAACTTGATGTACTGCGCACACATACTTGCGCGTATTGATATGAAACTCGGTACACATATAGAACTCATCGAGCTGAACAACTTTTGTACTCTATGTCATGGGCTCCACGCAACAGGAAGTGAGATATTTAGGGCTGTTTAAAAAGCGCATGCTCTGGAATTTAACGTACTCCTCCCAGGAATTCCATGGGATTGTCACCAAACTCGGTCAGCATGATCTCAAGACATTGGGGACGCTAAATTGCGAGGAGATTTTTGATATCTCGAACGGTTTGGCCGTGGCAAGGCGACAAAGTTATGGCGAGAAATGAGAAACAGGAAGTGTCTAATAACTGTTGCACACATTGCCTGATTCTGATGAAACTTCACCAGTTTGTTCCTTGTATGATGCCGATTCCATAAATGTGACTATTATGAGTCAAAGTTATAGCGCCACCAACTGGCAGCAGGAAACGTGTCATTTTCAAAATGCTTTGAAATCAGCCTCTTAATTTTAATCGATTTTCTTTAAACTTCATCAAAATCATGTCAAAACACGGCCAATAAGAATATGTAAAGGGGTCGATGATAAATCAAATGCTGTTGCCATGGCAACGTGTCAAACTTTAAAATTACATTCCTGTCTTTTCGAGGCAGATAACATGCTTAGAATTTCATGAAACTCAACACACACATCAATATTAATGATAGTTAGACACTGGCAAAAGGTCATAAATGGGCGTGGAGCAGGCACTCTATAGCGCCATCTTTTGACAAAAGTTGGGGGGTTAGTTTTTCCTACAGTCACCAAACTCTGTACTTATATTGTTCTCATGAATCTGGACAACTTTCTAAATCAAACTCATTAGCTAAGACCAACAGAAAGCCGGCTATTTTGATTTGAAGGTGGATTTTTTGAAAAATCAGGTAGTAAACAAATTCACACTACTCCTAAGAACAACCAGCTGTTCACACCAAACTTTTTTAACATGAGGAGAAGATTCTGAAGATGTTAAATTGCGAGCGGATTTTGGATATCTCGAACGGTGTTGACGTGGTGATTTTATAAAGATGTAGTAAAAAACATAACCCTAATTTTTTATATCTTTAAAGTGCAGCATCCAAACTCTTTAAAACTTTTTTCACACAGAGATCTAATCATTCTGAGCAAGTGCTGGAAATATAAATTTTATACAAGCTTCAATGAATTAAAGAAAATTAAAAAAATAACTCAGAAACCTGCTGTCACTCTGGTGAATGTCTCTACAGTATGTGTGTGCGTTCAGTCAGGCACAGAGAAGCTCATTATTGCAGGGGGGAGGGGTGAGAGGCAGAGAGGGTGACAGAGTAGAGAGCCATCCTACAGACCATCTTTGAACAAAAAATGCACATATGTATTGTAATTACATAAATATGTCTGATCTTTGAGAGTCTGATATTTTGAGAAAATATAAAGGGTCACTAAGTCTTTCATTGTTCGTATTTTGCAGTTGTTGTTTTTTATTTATTTTTTACTTAACTGTACCATGAACTTGTCCTATTCAGTCACATAGCAAAAGATTTAAAAAAATACAACTTTTTAGCATGATCAATTTATCTTCATTGATAGACAATATTTACATAGTGTTATTTATTGAATATAAAATAATAATAATAAAAAATTAAGACAAACTTTGACAACAAAACAAACGTTACTGTTATCTCTTCAAAACATCTGAAAACCATAATTTTAAGATCAGTTATATATATATATATATGTATCACCCCGTTAAAATACTCAACTTGATTTTTAAAGATATTTTGAAAGAATGAAGCGTTTATAGAGCACTTTATTGTGTATTGCTGTACACCCACATGAACTGTGTTCATGTTCATGTTAATACACAGTACATAAACTTTGTATGAATACTTCTTTTAGCTTAATATTAATTAACATTAATAAATGCTATTTATTTATTGGTCATGTTAACTAATATAGTTAATTTTAACAAATGAAACTGGATGGCAACATTTTATATTTTGTGTGTATGTGTCTGTGTGTTGATTTTAAAGTCTAACCCTTTCAATTCTGTAAACTTAAAATCCAAACTAGCAGAGGGTTACTGTGAATGCATGTGCCAACTGGGCACCGTCTTCCTTATTGATTCTTAGTTATGTAGCGCTTAAGAGTGATGCCTTGTAACAGGAGGAGTCACCAGCAAAGCAATATCCACACAAAACTTGTACAGATAGGTAACAATGACATTTAAGCAGAAGTGGTGGACGTAAAGCAAGCAATAATAACATTTTGTTATCATCATGAATCATGTTCTTATCATCATCATCAGAGTATAGGGAAAATTTTGCATATTGGTTCACAGTTGGCATTATCTGAAGTCCTTGCATTGATTGCATTTAATTAAATCAACATTATATTTGGTCAGTCTGATCTTGAGGCCTTAGAGATGTTAAATTGTGAGGATCTTGAGTTTTCATTGAGTTGTTATAACTTAGCCATAAAATGTCTGATCTGCCACAAAATTCACAGGTTTGGTAAGAGTCCTGGCCTGAAGACACCTAAAGACCAATATTCAGATATTATCATAGCGCCACTTGTTGGCAGCAGGATATCTCATATATTTCACTAACTCAAACATACCAAGGTCAATCTGCACCAAACTTCATATGTTTGATAATAGTGCTGGCCTGAACACATCTACATGCCAATAATCAGTTATAGGCATAGCGCCACCATCTGGCAGCGGCAAGTTTGGCACATTTAAATGACTTATGACATATTTTTTCTATATTTACTGTTTTAAAAGCATACTGCCCACCGTTTGCTGATTTCCTGAAGCCACCGGTCGGCGGTGAGCCCAGGTGCGAGGGCCCGTTCATCGCTGCTCGCAGCTTTAATTAGGGCCCGAGCCCAGAATGGGCGAAGGCCCTATTGTTTTTCTAAGGATTATTAGGGCCCGAGCCCAAAAGGGCGAAGGCCCTATTGTTTTTCTAAGGATTATTAGGGCCCGAGCCCAGAATGGGCGAAGGCCCTATTGTTTTTCTAAGGATTATTATTATTATTATTATTATTATTATTATTATTTCATCAATGTTTTGGGGGATTTCGGGGTCCTTAACATACACGAAAACTCTTGAAACTTTGCACACGCATTGGAACCTGCGGCCATCAGGGCCGGACAAACTTTGACATGGGGGGGTCACCTGGGGGGGGCGTGGCACAGCGTTAAAAATTTCAACTTTTGAGGGACTCTGGAGCACACACCGGTTGACCTATATTTATCAAAATTCATACACATATAGACCTCATCGAGCCGAACAACTCTAATGCTCAAAGTCCGTGCTTCGCCCAACAGGAAGTCAGCTATTCAGGGATGTCTAAAAAGCGCATGCAATGGAATTTGAAATACTCCTTCAAGGCCTTTCCACCGATGGCCTCCAAACTCGGTCAGCATGATCTCAAGACATTGGGGAAACAAAATTGCCAGGGGAATTTTGATATTTCAAACGGTTTGGCCGTGGCGGGGCGACAAAATTATGGCGAGAAATGAGAAACAGGAAGTGTCTAATAACTTTAACACACTTTGTCTGATTTTGACCAAACTTCAGCAGTTTGTTCAACGTATGATGCCAGTCACAGAGATGTGACTATTATGAGTCAAAGTTATAGCGCCACCAACTGGCAGCAGAAAGCGCAACGTTTTCTAAATGCTTTTAAATCAGCCTCTTAATTTTACTCAATTTGCTTCAAACTTCATCCCAATAATGTCGAAACACGGCTGATGAGAATCTGTGAAGGGCATTATCGATAACTTTTATCATGTTGCCATGGCAATGTGTCAAACTTTAACTTTAGTTTTTTGTGTTTTCGAGCCACTTAAAATACTTGGAATTTCATGAAACTCAACACACACATCTGTATTAATGATATTTAGACACTGATAAAAGCCTATAAATGGGCGTGGAGGAGGCACTCTATAGCGCCACCTTTTGACAAAAGTTGGGGGTTTAGTTTTGCCTACAGTCACCAAACTTGGTACGTATATTGCTCTCATCAATCCGGACAACTTTCTAATTAACACTCATTAGCTATAATAAACAGGAAGTTGGCTATTTTTATTTGAATGTGGATTTTTGGAAAATTCAGGCTGTAAATAAAATCATACTAAACAAAGCAGAAACAAGAAGTTCACACCAAACTTTGTCAACATGATAAGAATATACTCAAAATGCTAAATTGTGAGCGGATTTGGGATATCTTGAATGGTGTTGATGTGGTGATTTTTTAAAGTCACAGTAAAAAAAGTAGCATTAATTTTCATATATCTTTAAAGTGCCTAATACCAACTCTTCAAAACTTTGTATATATGAAGAACAAATCATTCTTAGAAAATACGCTTGGTATCAAAATTTTATCATGCTCAGAGGCCCCAAAAACATTAAAAGTATCCAGAAGTGAAAGAGAGAAATGAAAACTGTAATACAAGGCATGAACACCAGAGGTCCTCGTATGATAAGGAATATTTTTACCTCTAAAGCTATTCTGCTCATTCATAATGTACAACAAAGAAACGAATGCATAGATTCATTTGCAGTTGTTATGTACTGTACTTTCAGAATACTTTTAAATAATTTTAAAATAAACACTAAAAAGCATTATTTTATTTTTTTTATGAAAAATTATGAAATGTTTTGTTTGTCTCTCACTGATTTGGTAACACTTTCTATGAAGCCCCTGTTATAAGGGTATTTCTAAGGCATTATAATGAACGCATAATGCATTATAAAAAAAACGTATAATATAATATATTATATCATCCAATGAATATTCATAACAACAAATATCATACATTATAATACTTAAATATTAGAGGTTATAACTTTTAAGATTATGATTTATAACACACAATAGACACCATATTAAATCTACTTCATTTGTAATGGACTATATCATATTAGATTTATTTTTTACATTATATTCTATTCTATTGACTATAAGCAACTAAATCTCACCAACTAACACTCCTTACAGTGTAGACTTAGATTAATGTTAGGCTAAGTAGAAGGTTCATGTTCTTGCAAAGTTACTTATAATCAGTTTGTCTTTTGGGGAACTGTCAAAATACAGTGTTAGCACATATTTAGCACACTACTAATAATAATTACTGCTAGCTGACATGCAGTTGCAGAGTTACTTATAAAAAGCTGTCTAACGGGTACCATCAAAATAATTAAACTGATCATATTATACATTCATCTGATCTGATACCTGATCTTATGGCTATTTGAGAATTATTATTATTATTACTTATAAGTGATCTTTGTATGCTTTAAGTAAAGTGACATCAGTAAGATGGCAAAATATGAGACTTATACATTATAACTATGAGGAGGTAATCATACTCATAAAAGCTATAATAAAAAAAGTAAAAATTCTAATACATTAAAACTGTTCTTATGAATGCTCATGAGATTATACAACATATTATAAGGTTTTTTATAATGTATTATGCATTCCTTATAATGCCTTAAGAATACCCTTATAATGTATTATAAATACATGAACCCACAAATATTTTTAACAAATATAAATAAATGTACTAATGTACCTTTTAATAATATATGAATACTTTCTTTAGCTTAATATTAATTAACATTAATAAATGCCATTTAATTATTGTTCATGTTAACTAATATAGTTAATGTTAACAAATTAAACTGGATGGCAACATTTTAAATATTGTGTGTATGTGTATGTGTCTGTGTGTTGATTTTAATTAACCCTTTCAATTCGGTAAACTTTAAATCGACCCTGGAAGAAGGGTTACTGTGAATGCATGTGCCAACTGGGCACCGTTTTCCTGATGCTATCGGTATGGTGACTGCGCAGATGGCGAGGGCCCGGTCATCGCTGCTTGCAGCTTTAATTATTATTATTATTATTATTATTATTATTTTTTTTTTTTTTCAATGTTTTGGGGGATTTCGGGGGCCTTAACATACACGAAAACTCTTGAAACTTTGCACACACATTGGAACCTGCGGCCATCAGGGCCGGACAGACTTTGACATGGGGGGGTCACCTGGGGGGGGGCATGGCACAGCGTTAAAAATTGCGACTTTTGAAGGGCTCTGGAGCGCACAACGGTTGACCTACAGTCACCAAAATTCATACACATATAGACCTCATCGGGCCGAACAAATTTCACACTCATAGTCCGTGCTTCGCCAAACAGGAAGTCGGCTATTCAGGGATGTCTAAAAAGTGCATGCAATGGAATTTGAAATACTCCTACTAGGCCTTTCCACCGATGGCCACCAAACTCGGTCAGCATGATCTCAAGACATTGGGGACGCAAAATTGCCAGGGGATTTTTGATATCTCGAACGGTTTGACCGTGACGGGGCGACAAATTTATGGCGAGAAATGAGAAACAGGAAGTGCCTAATAACTTTGACATACTTTGTCTGATTTTGACCAAACTTCAGCAGTTTGTTCATCGTCTGATGCCGATCACAGAGATGTGACTATTATGAGTCAAAGTTATAGCGCCACCAACTGGCAGCAGAAAGCGTGACGTTTTTGAAACGCTTTAAACTCAGCCTCTTAATTTTACTCAATTTGCTTCAAACTTCATCCCAATAATGTCAAAACACGACCGATAAGAATCTGTGAAGGGCGTTATCCATAACTTTTATCATGTTGCCATGGCAACGTGTCAAACTTTAACTTTAGTTTTTTGTGTTTTTGAGCCACTTAAAATGCTTAGAATTTCATGAAACTCAACACACACATCTGTATTAATGACAGTTAAACACTGATAAAAGCCCATAAATGGGCGTGGAGCAGGCGCTCCATAGCGCCACCTTTTGACAAAAGTTGGGGGGTTACTTTGTCCTACAGTCACCAAACTCGGTACATATATTGGACTCATCAAGCCGGACAACTTTCTAATTTACACCCATTAGCTACGACCAACAGGAAGTCAGCTATTTTTATTTAAATATGGATTTTTGGAAAAATCAAGCTGTGGAATTTGAAATACTCCTCCTAGACCTTTCCACCGATGGCCACCAAACTCGGTCAGCATGATCTCAAGATATTGGGAATGCAAAATTGCCAGGGGATTTTTGGTATCTCGAACGGTTTGGCCGTGGCAGGGCGACAAATTATGGCGAGAAATGAGAAACAGGAAATGTCTAATAATTTTGACACACTTTATCTGATTTTGACCAAACTTAAGCAGTTTGTTCGTCGTATGATACCGATCACAGAGATGTGACTATTATGAGTCAAAGTTATAGCGCCACCAACTGGCAGCAGGAAGTGTGTTGCTTGCAAAACGCTTTTAAATCAACCTCTTAATTTTACTCAATTTGCTTCAAACTTCATCAGAATAATATCAAAACACGGCCGATGAGAATCTGTGAAGGGGTCCTTGATACATCAAATGCTGTTGCCATGGCAACATGTCAAACTTTAACATTTGTTTCCTGTGTTTTTAAATATAGCTGTGAATAAATTCATATCACTCATAGCAGAATCAGACAGTTCACACCAAACTTTGTCAACATGATGCCAAGATACTGAAGATGTTAAATTGTGAACGGCTTTGGGACATCTTGAACGGTGTTGATGTGGTGATTTATGAAAGTAACAATAAAAAAGATGAAGAGTTATTTTCATATATCTTTAAATTGCTTTATTCTAATTCATCAAAACTTTTTACATATAAAGAACAAGAAATTCTTAGGAAATACGTGTAGTTTCAAAATGTTATCATGCTCAGAGGCCCCAAAAACATTAAAAGTGTCACATAAATTTGTCAGATTAAAGCTCTAATACCAGGGATGAACACTAGAGGTCCTCATAAGATAAGGAATCGTTTGACCTCTAATGCTATTTAGCTCATTCTCAGTGTATAAGAATGAAAATAATCCATAGAATCAGTTGATATAGACTGTACTGTCAGTGTACTTTTACATAATTATTTTGTATAGGTGCTTAAAGAGCATTAAAATCTTTTTTTAATCTTTTAAGGAAAAATTATATGATTTATATACATATATACAATCTCACTGATAGAATAAAAAATCTTATAAGTATGACACTATACTGCTCAGTTCACTTAATTAGAATGAGAAACAAATACATCAACTAAGTTAATATGTATTTATTTTTAATATATTTGTTTATAATTATTTCACAGATGCTTATAGATCATTAAAATAATATTTAAAAATGGATGTAGATCATAAAACATGGTAACTATTTAAAATAGGGTCTCTTTTGTTCACATTGGTTAATGAACTAACACACGAACGAACAACGAACAATATATTTGTACTCGATTTTCTTCAAACTTCATCAGAATGATGTAAAAACACGGCCGATGAGAGTCTGTAAAGGCGTCCCTGATGCATCAAATGCTGTTGCCATGGCAAATAAATAAAAATACAAAATACATTCAAATATTTGTTTCCTGTGTTTTTGAGGCAGATAGCGTGCCTAGAATTTTATTTTCCATTTTCAATTTTCAATGATTTATTATATATTTAAAGTGCAGCATCCTAACTCTTTGAAACTTTTTTCATACAAATAACTATTCATTCTGATTAAACACAGTTCATTTAATAATTATACAAAACTCCACGAATGAAAGAAAATTAAAAAACAAATCTGATCTCACTCTGCTCTGCACTCTATGTGTGTGTTTGTGTGGTAAGTGGCTGAGTGTAAGGAGGTGGGATGGGTGGTAAGAGAAAGAGTCAGAGAGGAGGAGAGACAGTTAGGGTTAGTCGAAAGGGTTATTGTGAATGCATGTGCCAACTGGGCACCGTTTTCCTGATGCTATCGGGATGGCGACTGCCAGACGGCGAGGGCCCGGTCAACGCTGCTTGCAGCTTTAATTATTATTATTATTATTATTATTATTTCATCAATGTTTTGGTTCATTTCGGGGCCGTTAACATACACGAAAACTCTTGAAACTTTGCACACACATTGGAACCTGCGGCCATCAGGGCCGGACAAACTTTGACATGTGGGGGGTCACCTGGGGGGGGCGTGGCACAGCGTTAAAAATTTTTACTTTTGAGGGACTCTGGAGCACACACCGGTTGACCTACATTTATCAAAATTCATACACATATAGACCTCATCGGGCCGAACAACTTTCATGCTCAAAGTCAGTGCTTCACCCAACAGGAAGTCAGCTATTCAGGGATGTCTAAAAAGCGCATGCAATGGAATTTGATATACTCTTCCTAGGTGTATCCACCGATGGCCACCAAACTCGGTTAGCATGATCTCAAGACATTGGGGACGCAAAATTGCCAGGGGAATTTTGATATTTCGAATGGTTTGGCCGTGGCGGTGCGACAAAGTTATGGCGAGAAATGAGAAACAGGAAGTGTCTAATAACTTTAACACACTTTGTTTGATTTTGACCAAACTTCAGCAGTTTGTTCATCGTCTGATGCCAATCACAGCGATCTGACTATTATGAGTTAAAGTTATAGCGCCACCAACTGGCAGCAGAAAGCGCAACGTTTTCTAAATGCTTTTAAATCAGCCTCTTAATTTTACTCAATTTGCTTGAAACTTCATCCCAATAATGTTGAAACACGGCCGATGAGAATCTGTGAAGGGCATTATCGATAACTTTTATCATGTTGCCATGGAAACGTGTCAAACTTTAACTTTGGTTTTTTGTGTTTTCAAGCCACTTAAAATACTTGGAATTTCATGAAACTCAACACACACATCTGTATTAATGATATTTAGACACTGATAAAAGCCCATAAATGGGCGTGGAAGAGGCACTCTATAGCGCCACCTTTTGACAAAAGTTGGGGGTTTAGTTTTGCCTACAGTCACCAAACTCGGTACATATATTGGTCTCATCAAGCCGGACAACTTTCTAATTAACACTCATTAGCTATAATAAACAGGAAGTTGGCTATTTTTATTTGAATGTGGATTTTTGGAAAAATCAGGCTGTAAATAAAATCATACTAAACAAAGCAGAAACAAGAAGTTCACACCAAACTTTGTCAACATGATAAGAATATACTCAAAATGCTAAATTGTGAGCGGATTTTGGATATCTTGAACGGTGTTGATGTGGTGATTTTTTAAAAGTCACCTTAAAAAAAGTTGCATTAATTTTTCTATATCTTTAAAGTGCCTAATATCAACTCTTCAAAACTTTGTATGTATGAAGAACAAATCATTCTTAGAAAATACGCTTGGTGTCAAAATTGTATCATGCTCAGAGGTCCCAAAAACATTAAAAGTATCCAGAAGTGAGAGAGGGAGAAATGAAGACTGTAATACAAGGGATGAACACCAGAGGTCCTCGTATGATAAGGAATATTTTTACCTCTAATCCTATTCTGTTCATTCTCAATGTGCAACAAAGAAACAAATGCATAGATTTATTTGGAGTTGTTATGTACTGTACTGTCAGAATACTTTTACATAATTTTAAAATAAACACTAAAAAGCTTTAAAAAAATTAGTAATTTTTTTAATGAAAAAATATGAAATGTTTTGTTTGTCTCTCACTGATTTGGTAACACTTTCTATGTAGCCCCTATTATAAGGGTATTTCTAAGGCATTATAATGAACGCATAATGCATTATAAAAAAAGTATAATATATTATATCATCCAATGAATATTCATAACAACAATTATCATACATTATAATACTTAAATATTAGAGGTTATAACTTTTAAGATTATGATTATTTATAACACACAGTAGACACCATTTTAAACCTACTTCATTTGTAATGGACTATATCATATTAGATTTATTTTTTACATTATATTCTATTCTATTGACTATTAACAACTAACTCTCACCAACTAACACTCCTTACAGTGTAGACTTAGTTTAATGTTAGGCTAAGTAGAAGGTTCATGGTCTTGCAAAGTTACTTATAATCAGTTTGTCTTTTGGGGAACTGTCTAAATACAGTGTTAGCATATATTTACCACAACAAATAATAATTACTGCTAGCTGACATGCAGTTGCAGAGTTACTTATAAAAAGCTGTCTAACGGGTACCATCAAAATAATTAAACTGATCATATTATACATTCATCTGATCTGATACCTGATCTTATGGCTATTTGAGAATTACTATTATTATTATTACTTATAAGTGATCTTTGTATGCTTTAAGTAAAGTGACATCAGTAAGATGGCAAAATATGAGACTTATACATTATAACTGTGAGGAGGTAATCATACGCATAAAAGCTATAATAAAAAAGTAAAAATTCTAATACATTAAAACTGTTTCTATGAATGCTCATGAGATGATACAACATATTATAAGGTTTTTTATAATTTATTATGCATTCATTATAATGCCTTAAGAATACCCTTATAATGTACTATTAATACATGAACCCACAAATATTTTTAACAAATATAAATAAATGTACTAATGTACCTTTCAATAATATATGAATACTTTTTTTTTAGCTTAATATTAATTAACATTAATAAATGCTATTTAATTATTGTTCATGTTAACTAATATAGTTAATGTTAACAAATTAAACTAGATGGCAAAATTTTAAATATTGTGTGTATGTGTCTGTGTGTTGATTTTAATTAACCCTTTCAATTCTGTAAACTTTACATCCAAACTGGCAGAGGGTTACTGTGAATGCATGTGCCAACTGGGCACCGTTTTCCTGATGCTATCGGGATGGTGACTGCGCATATGGCGAGGGCCCGGTCATCGCTGCTTGCAGCTTTAATTATTATTCTTCTTCTCCGGAATGAATCGCATTTTTGAGGGCCTAAACATACCCGAAAACTCATGAAACTTTGCACACACATCAAACCTGGCGAAAATGGACGTCTGATATGGGTTGCAGAAGTGGGTGTGGCAAAATGGCTCAATAGCGCCACCTTTACACGTTCCGCGGTGTGCGCATTCAGCTGTGATTCACGTACATGCACGCAAATCGGTACACACATGTAACTCACCAATACCTACAAAAAAGCCTCCTGGGACAAAATCCGAAACCCAACAGGAAGTCGGTTATTATTAATTTTCTTAGCAAAATTTGTGTCATTTTTGCCATTTTCAGGCGTCATACTTGAACGAACTCCTCCTAGAGATTTATTCGGATCAACACCAAATTTGGTGAGTCTAATCTAAAGCCCTTTGTGACGTTAAATTGCGAAGATCTAGAGTTTTCATCAGAGGGCGTGTCCGTGGCGGCCTCGCAAATTTCGATGTTTCGCCATGAAAAAGGAAGTTGCTATAACTCAGGCATAAAATGCCCGATCTGCCCCAAACTTCACATGTGTGATAACACTCCTGACCTGAAGACATCTACATGCCCATATTCAGTTTTACTCATAGCGCCACCTGCAGGCACCAGGAAGTGTCATGCTGTACTCTGCAACAAATTCCTCCTGGAGATTTAATCAGATCAACACCAAAATCGGTCAGTCTATTAAAAAGGCTTTAGCGATGTTAAATTGCGAAGATCTTGAGTTTTCGTTGAAGGGCGTGTCCGTGGCGGCCTGGCAAATTTCGTGGTCTCGCCATGGATATAAATCTTGTTATAACTCAGCCATAAAATGTCCGATTTGCCTCAAACTTCACATGTTCGATAAGAGTCCTGGCCTGAACCAATCTGAAGGCCTATATTCTATTATAATCACAGCGCCACCTGTTGTCAACAGGAAATGACTTGTACCAAACTCCTCCTAGAGATTTAATTATATTAACATTATATTTGGTCAGTCTGATCTCGAGGCCTTAGAGATGTTAAATTGTGAAGATCTTGAGTTTTCGTTAAAGGGCGTGTCCATGGCGGCCTGACAAAGTTTGATGTTTCGCCATGGACATAAAAGTTGTTATAACTCAGCCATAAAATGTCCGATCTGCCTCAAACTTCACATGTTTGGTAAGAGTCCTGGCCTGAAGACATCTAAAGGCCAATATACAGATATTATCATAGCGCCACCTATTGGCAGCAGGATATATCATATCTTGCACTAACTCACACATACCAAGGTCAATCTGCACCAAACTTCATATGTTTGATGAAAGTGCTGGCCTGAACACATCTACATGCCAATAATCAGTTATAGCATAGCGCCACCAGCTGGCAGCAGGAAGTTTTGCACATTTAAGTGACTTTGATCTATTTTTCCTACATTTACTGTATTAAAAGCATACTGCCCACCGTTTGCTGTGTTCCTAAAGCCACCGGTCGGCGGTGAGCCCGTGTGCGAGGGCCCGTTCATCGCTGCTTGCAGCTTTAATTATTCTTCTTCTTCTCCAAAATGAAAAGTCTTTTTGAGGGCCTAAACATGCCCGAAAACTCACGAAACTTTGCACACGCATCAGACCTGGCGAAAATTTACATCTGATATGGTTTTCAAAAGTGGGTGTGGCAAAATGGCTCGATAGCGCCACCTATAAAATTTCAACGGAGTCCGCCTCGAGCTACGTTTCACGTACATGAACGAAACTGGGTACACATATGTAACACACCAATACCTACAAAAAAGTCTCCTGGTGCAACATCCGAAACCCAACAGGAAGTCCGTTATATTGAATTTCCTGTACGATTTTTGTGCAGTTTTTGCCATTTTCAGGCCTCGTACTTTAACGAACTCCTCCTACAGTTTTTATCCGATCATCTTCAAATTTGCTGAGTGTCATCATAAGGCCTTTGCGATGTTAAATTGCGAAGCTTTAGAGTTTTCGTCGATGGGCGTGTCCGTGGCGGCCTGACAAACTTTGATGTTTCGCCATGAAAAAGGAAGTTGCTATAACTCAGGCATACGATGTCCGATCTGCCTCAAACTTCACATGTTTGATGACAGTCCGGTCCTGAACACATGTCAGTGCCCAAATTCAGTTATAGTCATAGCGCCACCTGCTGACAACAGGAAATGACATGTTTAACACTGTTACGGACTCTTAGCAACATATTGAAAAGCGTTAACAAGTCGTAAATAGGCTAGCAACATGCTACAAACATGCTAAAACATGCTAGCAACACTTAGCTAATATGCTAAAACATGCTAATAATACAATAAAACAGGAAGTTACTCTAACTCAGGCATACCATGTCCAATCAGCCCCAAACTTAACACGTTTGATAAGAATCCTGGCCTAAACACACGCCCATGCCTGTATTCAGTTATAGTCATAGCGCCACCAGCTGGTAACAGGAAACCATATGTTTAATACTGTTGTGGATGACTAGCAACATTTAAAAAAAATCAACAACTGTTAAAAAGGGTAGAAACATGCTAGAAACATGCTATAACATGTTAGCAACATTTAGCTAAGTGCTAAAGCATGCTCTTAATGCAATGAAACAGGAAGTTACTGTAACTCAGGCATGCAATGTCCAATCAGCCCCAAACTTCACATGTTTGATAACAGTCGTGACCTGAAGATGTCTACATGCCAATATTCAGTTATAGTTATAGCGCCACCTACTGCCAACAGGAAGTGACATGTTTAACACTGTGACACACTATTAGCAACACACTAAAAAAGCCATTGAGTGCTAAACTAGTTTAAAACGTACTCAAACATGCTAGCAACACTTACTTAGTGCTAAAGCATGTTGTTAAAGACAGAAAACAGGAAGTTACTGTAACTCAGGCATGCAATGTCCAATCAGCCCCAAACTTCACATGTTTGATAAGACTCTTGGCCTGAAGATATATACATGCCCATATTCAGTTATAGTCACAGCGCCACCTGCTGACAACAGGAAGTGATGTTTAATGGTGTTACGGACTTTAGCAACATATTAAAAAGCTTTATCGAGTTTTAAATAGGCTAGCATCATGCTAGGATCATGTTAAAACATGCTAGCAACACTTAGCTAAGAGCTAAAGCATGATATTAATACAAAGAAAAATAAGTGTAACTCATGCATACAATGTCCAATCTGACCCAAGCTTAATATGTTTGATAAGAGTGCTGGTATGAACACAAGCCAATGCCCATATTCAGTTATAGTCATAGTGCCACCTGCTGGCAACAGGAAGTCACATGTTTAATACTGTTGTGGATGCCAAGCAACATTTTAAAAATATCAACAAGTGTTAAATAGGGTAGCAACATGCTAGAAACATGTTAGCAACATTTAGCTAAGTGCTAAAGCATACTCTTAATGCAATGAAACAGGAAGTTACTGTAACTCAGGCATGCAATGTCCAATCAGCCCCAAACTTAATATGTTTGATAAGAGTCCTGGCCTGAATACATTTACATGCCAGTATTTAGTTATAGTCATTGCGCCACCAGCTGGCAACAGCAAATTACTTGTTTTACACTAACATAAGCATGCAATGTACAATTTGCACCAAACTTGACATGTTTGCCAATAGTCCTGGCCTGAAGACATCTAAAAGCCAATATTTCGTAATAGCGCCACCTGTTGGCAGCAGGATATGTCATGACTTACACTCAATCATGCCATGTTCAAGCTTCACCAAACTTCATATGTTTCATGAAAGCACTGGCCTGAACACATCTGCATGCCAATATTCAGTTATAGGCATAGCGCCACCAGCTGGCAGCAGGAAGATTGGCACATATCAATGACTTTGACATATTCCTCCTACATTTACTGTGTTAATAGCATAGTGCCCACCATTCGCCACCGATTGGCGGTGAGCCCGAGTGCGAGGGCCCTACCATCGCTGCTTGCAGCTTTAATTAGGGCCCGAGCCCAAAAGGGCGAAGGCCCTATTGTTCTTCTAAGGGTTCTTATTTTTTTTTTTATTTTTTTTTTTTTCAACCGTTGGGGCACTTTTGGGGGCCTTAACATACTCAAAAACTCTTGAAAATTTGCACACACGTCGGAATCTGCGGCCATCAGGACGCCACAGAGGCTGGGACCCGGGCGTGGTTCAGGGCCTCTACAGCGCCCCCTGGAACACAGTTTGAAAACTTGATGTACTGCGCACACATACTTGCACGTACTGATATGAAACTCGGTACACATATAGATCTCACTGAGCCAAACAACTTTTGTACTCTATGTCATAGGCTCCACGCAACAGGAAGTGAGATATTTAGGGCTGTTTAAAAAGCGCATGCTCTGGAATTTAACGTACTCCTCCCAGGGTTTCCATAGGATTGTCACCAAACTCGGTCAGCATGATCTCAAGACATTGGGGACGCTAAATTGCGAGGGGATTTTTGATATCTCGAACGGTTTGGCCGTGGCAAGGCGACAAAGTTATGGCGAGAAATGAGAAACAGGAAGTGTCTAATTACTGTTGCACACATTGCCTGATTCTGATGAAACTTCACCAGTTTGTCCGTTGTATGATGCCGATTCCATAAATGTGACTATTATGAGTCAAAGTTATAGCGCCACCAACTGGCAGCAGGAAGCGTGTCATTTTCAAAATCCTTTGAAATCAGCCTCTTAATTTTACTTGATTATCTTCAAACTTCATCAAAATAATGTCAAAACAGGGCCGATAAGAATATGTAAAGGGTTCGATGATAAATCAAATGCTGTTGCCATGGCAACGTGTCAAACTTTAAAATTAGATTCCTGTCTTTTCGAGGCAGATAACATGCTAAGAATTTCATGAAACTCAACACACACATCAATATTAATGATAGTTAGACACTGGCAAAAGGTCATAAATGGGCGTGGAGCAGGCACTCTATAGCGCCATCTTTTGACAAAAGTTGGGGGGTTAGTTTTTCCTACAGTCACCAAACTCTGTACATATATTCTTCTCATCAATCTGGACAGCTTTCTAAATCAAACTCATTAGCTAAGACCAACAGGAAGCAGGCTATTTTGATTTGAATGTGGATTTTTGGAAAAATCAGGCTGTAAACAAATTCACACTCCTTTTAAGAACAACAAGGTATTCACACCAAACTTTTTTAACATGAAGAGAAGATTCTGAAGATGTTAAATTGCGAGCGGATTTGGGATATCTTGAACGGTGTTGACGTGGTAATTTTTTAAAGATTGTAGTAAAAAACATAACCGTAATTTTTTAATATCTTTAAAGTGCAGCATCCAAACTCTTTAAAACTTTTTTCACACAGAGATCTTATCATTCTGAGCAAGTGGTGTAAATATCAATTTTATACAAGCTTCTATGAATTAAAGAAAATTAAAAAAAGAAATTAGAAACCTGCTGTCACTCTGCCTGTGCCTGTCTGTGTTCAGTCACCATTGAGTCACTGAAGAGTGACTGAAGGGGGGAGGGGTGTAAGGGAGAGAGACCAGTGGAACATGCTGTTTTGCTTAAGACCATCTTTGAGGAAGATGCACATTGCTGTAGCGTAATCGACATAAATATGTCTGATATTTTGAGAAAATATAAAGGGTCATTAAATCTTTCATTGTTTGTATTTTGCAGTTGTTGTTTTTTATTTATTTTTACTGAACTGTACCATGAACTTGTCCTATTCAGTCACATAGCAAAAGATTAAGAAAAATACAACTTTTAGTCATTGCGCCACCAGCTGGCAACAGCAAATTACTTGTTTTACACTAACATAAGCATGCAATGTACAATTTGCACCAAACTTGACATGTTTGCCAATAGTCCTGGCCTGAAGACATCTAAAAGCCAATATTTCGTAATAGCGCCACCTGTTGGCAGCAGGATATGTCATGACTTACACTCAATCATGCCATGTTCAAGCTTCACCAAACTTCATATGTTTCATGAAAGCACTGGCCTGAACACATCTGCATGCCAATATTCAGTTATAGGCATAGCGCCACCAGCTGGCAGCAGGAAGATTGGCACATATCAATGACTTTGACATATTCCTCCTACATTTACTGTGTTAATAGCATAGTGCCCACCATTCGCCACCGATTGGCGGTGAGCCCGAGTGCGAGGGCCCTACCATCGCTGCTTGCAGCTTTAATTAGGGCCCGAGCCCAAAAGGGCGAAGGCCCTATTGTTCTTCTAAGGGTTCTTATTTTTTTTTTTTTTTTTTTTTTTCAACCGTTGGGGCACTTTTGGGGGCCTTAACATACTCAAAAACTCTTGAAAATTTGCACACACGTCGGAATCTGCGGCCATCAGGACGCCACAGAGGCTGGGACCCGGGCGTGGTTCAGGGCCTCTACAGCGCCCCCTGGAACACAGTTTGAAAACTTGATGTACTGCGCACACATACTTGCACGTACTGATATGAAACTCGGTACACATATAGATCTCACTGAGCCAAACAACTTTTGTACTCTATGTCATAGGCTCCACGCAACAGGAAGTGAGATATTTAGGGCTGTTTAAAAAGCGCATGCTCTGGAATTTAACGTACTCCTCCCAGGGTTTCCATAGGATTGTCACCAAACTCGGTCAGCATGATCTCAAGACATTGGGGACGCTAAATTGCGAGGGGATTTTTGATATCTCGAACGGTTTGGCCGTGGCAAGGCGACAAAGTTATGGCGAGAAATGAGAAACAGGAAGTGTCTAATTACTGTTGCACACATTGCCTGATTCTGATGAAACTTCACCAGTTTGTCCGTTGTATGATGCCGATTCCATAAATGTGACTATTATGAGTCAAAGTTATAGCGCCACCAACTGGCAGCAGGAAGCGTGTCATTTTCAAAATCCTTTGAAATCAGCCTCTTAATTTTACTTGATTATCTTCAAACTTCATCAAAATAATGTCAAAACAGGGCCGATAAGAATATGTAAAGGGTTCGATGATAAATCAAATGCTGTTGCCATGGCAACGTGTCAAACTTTAAAATTAGATTCCTGTCTTTTCGAGGCAGATAACATGCTAAGAATTTCATGAAACTCAACACACACATCAATATTAATGATAGTTAGACACTGGCAAAAGGTCATAAATGGGCGTGGAGCAGGCACTCTATAGCGCCATCTTTTGACAAAAGTTGGGGGGTTAGTTTTTCCTACAGTCACCAAACTCTGTACATATATTCTTCTCATCAATCTGGACAGCTTTCTAAATCAAACTCATTAGCTAAGACCAACAGGAAGCAGGCTATTTTGATTTGAATGTGGATTTTTGGAAAAATCAGGCTGTAAACAAATTCACACTCCTTTTAAGAACAACAAGGTATTCACACCAAACTTTTTTAACATGAAGAGAAGATTCTGAAGATGTTAAATTGCGAGCGGATTTGGGATATCTTGAACGGTGTTGACGTGGTAATTTTTTAAAGATTGTAGTAAAAAACATAACCGTAATTTTTTAATATCTTTAAAGTGCAGCATCCAAACTCTTTAAAACTTTTTTCACACAGAGATCTTATCATTCTGAGCAAGTGGTGTAAATATCAATTTTATACAAGCTTCTATGAATTAAAGAAAATTAAAAAAAGAAATTAGAAACCTGCTGTCACTCTGCCTGTGCCTGTCTGTGTTCAGTCACCATTGAGTCACTGAAGAGTGACTGAAGGGGGGAGGGGTGTAAGGGAGAGAGACCAGTGGAACATGCTGTTTTGCTTAAGACCATCTTTGAGGAAGATGCACATTGCTGTAGCGTAATCGACATAAATATGTCTGATATTTTGAGAAAATATAAAGGGTCATTAAATCTTTCATTGTTTGTATTTTGCAGTTGTTGTTTTTTATTTATTTTTACTGAACTGTACCATGAACTTGTCCTATTCAGTCACATAGCAAAAGATTAAGAAAAATACAACTTTTAAGCATGAGTGATTTATCTTCATTGTAGACAATATTTTCATAGTGTTATTTATTGAATATAAAATTATAATAATTAAAAATTTCAAGACAAACTTTGACAACAAAACAAACTTTGCTGTTATCTGTTCAAAACATCCGAAAACCATCATTTGAAGATCAGTTATATATATATATCGCCCCATTAAAACACTCAACTTGATTTTTAAAGATATTTTGAAAGAATTAAGCGTTTATAGAGCACTTTATTGTGTATTGCTGTACACCCACATGAACTGTGTTCATGTTCATGTTAATTCACAGTACATAAACTAAAAGATACTAATTTACCTTTAAACAATATATGAATACTTTTTTTTTAGCTTAATATTAATTAACATTAATAAATGCTATTTAATTATTGTTCATGTTAACTAATATAGTTAATGTTAACAAATGAAACTGGATGGCAACATTTTATATATTGTGTGTATGTGTCTCTGTGTTGATTTTAAAGTGTAACCCTTTCAATTCAGTAAACTTAAAATCCAAACTAGCAGAGGGTTACTGTGAATGCATTTGCCAACTGTGCACCGTTTTCCTAATTGATTCTTAGTTATGTAGCGCTTAAGAGTGATGTCTTATAACAGGAGTCACCAGCAAAGCAATATCCACATACAAATTGTACAGATAGGTAACGATTTAAGCAGAAGTGGTGAATGTAATGCAAGCAATAATAACATTTTGTTATCATCATGAATTACATGTTCTTATCATCATCATCAGAATATAGGGAAAATGTTCACATTTGGTTCACAGTTGGCATTATCTGAAGTCCTTGCAGGGGATTAGGTTTATAGCAAACTCCTCCTAGACATTTAATGAAATCAACATTATATTTGGTCAGTCTGATCTAGAGGCCTTAGAGATGTTAAATTGTGAAGATCTTGAGTTTCAGTAAAGGGCGTGTCCGTGGCGGCCTGACAAAGTTTGATGTTTCGTCATGGACATAGGTGTAATAACTCAGCCATAAAATGTCTGATCTGCCTCAAACTTCAGAGGTTTGGTAAGAGTCCTGGCCTGAAGACACCTAAAGGCCAATATTCAGATATTATCATAGCGCCACCTGTTGACACCAGGATATATCATATCTTTCACTAACTCAAACATACCAAGGTCAATCTGCATCAAACTTCATATGTTTGATAATAGTGCTGGCCTGAACACATCTACATGCCATTTATAGGCATAGCGCCACCAGCTGCCAATGGGAAGTTTGGCACATTTTGGACTTATGACATATTTCTCATATATTTACTGTATTAAAAGCATACTGCCCACCGTTTGCTGTTTTCCTAAAGCCACTGGTCGGCGGTGAGCCCGGGTGCGAGGGCCCGTTCATCGCTGCTTGCAGCTTTAATTAGGGGCCAAGCACCGAAGGTGCGAAGGCACCTATTGTATCCGTTAGAATTCTTATTATTAGGGGCCAAGCACCGAAGGTGCGATGGCACCTATTGTATCCGTTAGTGTTATTAGGGGCCAAGCACCGAAGGTGCGGAGGCACCTATTGTTTTCGTTAGAATTCTTCCTATTATTATTAGGGGCCAAGCACCGAAGGTGCGAAGGCACCTATTGTATCCGTTAGAATTCTTATTAGGGGCCAAGCACCGAAGGTGCGAAGGCACCTATTGTATCCGTTAGAATTCTTATTATTAGGGGCCAAGCACCGAAGGTGCGAAGGCACCTATTGTATCCGTTAGAATTCTTATTATTATTATTAGGGGCCAAGCACCGAAGGTGCGAAGGCACCTATTGTATCCGTTAGAATTCTTATTATTAGGGGCCAAGCACCGAAAGGTGCGATGGCACCTATTGTATCCGTTGGCGTTATTATTATTCTTCCTCTTCCGCCGCAAGTCTATGGCAGCCCATAGAACCGCTTGCGGGAAAGTTGTATAATTTGGCACATTAATAGAGGACAGTCTGAACTTTAACCATAGCAAGTTTGGAGTCTCTAACTCAAACTCTCTAGCGCCACCACTTGTCCAAACTTTCACTTTATTTTGGCTGATAACTTTTGAACCGTAAGCCATAAAATCAAAATTCAAATTTTCTCAGAATCCTTGGGTGATGCCGAGTCGAATGAACACCAAATTTCAAAAATTGTAAGGTTTAGTTTTTTTTATATAATTTTTTGTTTGTAAAACCTACTTTTTCGAACTCATCCTGGACAGTTTGTCTGATTTTCACCAAAATTGGCTCAGATCATCTTCAGACCATGGTGGCAAAAAGTTATGGAATTCAAGTTGATTGGACAAATTGTTTTCGAATAACATGCAAACGAATTCTACGAAAAGCGCGCAAAAATGGATGTGAGGCCTTATCTCGGCAACGGTTTGTCGTATTGAGACCAAACTTGGTGTGTGTTATAATAAGCATGACCTGAGGCTACCTACAGTGTTTCGTCACAGTGCCACCTAGTGGTCAAGAGATATGAAAAATGGCTATTTTTGCTTATAACTTCTCAGTGGTTTGACCAAAAATCTCAAAACTGGTCTTGTTAGATTCGGAGGAGCATGCCGAGTCGAACCATATCCAATTTTCCCATGTCAGCCATTTTGTGTGTCGGCCATTTTGAATTTAGCTTTAAAATGCTGTATCTTGAGAACGGATTAACGTATCGTTTTGACAATAATTACAAAAATGTTCGGCACCATGCCCTGAATGTATATAAAATTTTTGGGGCCAGCGCCACCTTGTGGTCAAAAGTTATAACGAAATTTGGAAAAATGCTAATAACTTCTGAAAAAAATGGCTTATTGTAATACAAGTGATCTCAAAATATTCGTTGGGTCAGGCCGAGAACACTGATACCAATTATGCCAAAATTGGCCTAACTTCCTGTTCGCCATTTTGATTAATGTAGAAAACCTACTTTTTCGAACTCCTCCTAGACCGTTAGTCGGATTTTCACCAAATTTGAATCGGATCATCTTCAGACCATGCTGACAAAAATTTATGGATTTCGTGTCGATATTCGAAACCGTTTTCATTTAACGCATCAACGAATTTGCAGGTAAGATCCCAAAGCACATCAGAAGCTGTATCTCTGCAAAGCTTTGAGATATTTGCACCAAATTTGGTATGTGGCATTACCACCTCACACTGATCACAACAAATTAATTTGGTAGCAGCGCCACCTATTGGTCAAGAGTAATGAAGCATTCATTAACCATTAGTTTTAAAATGAATAAAAATGCTAATAACTGTAGATAGCATTAGCCTATTGTAATGAAACTGGTCTCAAAATATTCCTTGGGTCATGCCGACAACATAGATACCAATTATGCAACAGTTGGCCAAACTCCCTGTCCGCCATTTTGATCTATGTTGAAAACCTACTTTTTCGAACTAGTCCTAGACCGTTCGTCCGATTATCACCAAAATCGAGTCAGATCATCTTCAGACTGTGCTGACAAAAAGTTATGGATTTCATGTTGATAGATGAAACCGTTTTCGGATAGCGCCTCTACAAATTTTAGGCTTGATGTGAAAATGACTCTAAGGCTATATCTTTGGAAAACTTTGAGATAATGACACCAAACTTTGTGTGCACGTTTGTCACCTCACACTAAACACACCACATGGATTTGAGAACAGCGCCACCTGTTGGTCAAACGTAATAAGCATTAAATCATATCAGTAGGCTTTCTACACCATTTTTCTGTAATTTTCACTAAAATCCTCTCAAAATTGCTTCCTTTTCGTTATTGTTGCAGTTGGTCTGCTGTTCTTGCCATCCTTAGCTCCTCATTTCCGCTTTGATTGCTTGGCCCCGTAATTGCTGCTTGCAGCTATATTTATTATTATTATTATTCCGCCGCAAGTCTATGGCAGCCCATAGAACCGCTTGCGGGAAAGTTGTATAATTTGGCACACTGATAGAGGGCCGACTCATCATTAACCATAACAAGTTTGGAGTCTCTAATTCAAACTCTCTAGCGCCACCACTTGTCCAAACTTTCACTTTCTTTTTGCTAATAACTTTTGAACCGTAAGCCATAAAATCAAAATTCCAATTTTCCCTGAATCCTTGGGTCATGCCGAGTCGAATGAACACCAAATTTCAAAAATCCTAAGGTTTAGTTTTTTTTCTATAATTTTTTGTTTGTAAAACCTACTTTTTCGAACTCGTCCTAGACGGTTTGTCTGATTTACACCAAAATTGGCTCAGATCATCTTCAGACCATGCAGGCAAGAAGTTATGGAATTCAAGTTGATTGGACAAACCGTTCTCGAATAACGCGCTAATTAATTCTACAAAAAGCGTTCAAAAATGGAAGTGAGGCAATATCTCCGGAACGCTTTGGAATATTGAGACCAAACTTGGTGTGTGTTATAACAAGCATGACCTGAGGCTACCTGCAGTGTTTCGTCACAGTGCCACCTAGTGGTCAGGAGATATGAAAAATGGCTATTTTTGCTTATAACTTCTCAGTGGTTTGACCAAAAATCTCAAAACTGGTCTTGTTAGATTCGGAGGAGCATGCCGAGTCGACCCATATCCAATTTTCCCAAGTCAGCCATTTTGGGTGTCGGCCATTTTGAATTTAGCTTTAAAACGCTGTATCTTGAGAACGGATTAACGTATCGTTTTGGCAATAATTACAAAAATGTTCGGCACCATGCCCTGAATGTACATAAAAATTTTGGGGCCAGCGCCACCTTGTGGTCAAAAGTTATAACGAAATTTCGAAAAATGCTAATAACTTCTGAAAAAAATGGCTTATTGTAATAAAAGTGATCTCAAAATATTCCTTGGGTCAGGCCGAGAACATTGATACCAATTATGCCAAAATTGGCCTAACTTCCTGTTCGCCATTTTGACGAATGTAGAAAACCTACTTTTTCGAACTCCTCCTAGACCGTTAGTCGGATTTTCACCAAATTTGACTCGGATCATCTTCAGACCATGCTGACAAAAAGTTATGGATTTCGTGTCGATATTCGAAACCGTTTTCATTTAACGCATCAACGAATTTGCAGGTAACATGCCAAAGCGCATCGGAAGCTGTATCTCTGCAAAGCTTTGAGATATTTGCTCCAAATTTGGTATGTGGCATTGACACCTCACACTGATGACACCACATCAATTTGGTAGCAGCGCCACCTATTGGTCAAGAGTAATGAAGCATTCATTAACCATTAGTTTTTAAATGAACAAAAATGCTAATAACTGTAGATAGCATTAGCCTATTGTAATGAAGCTGGTCTCAAAATATTCCTTGAGTCATGCCGACAACATAGATACCAATTATGCAACAGTTGGCCAAACTCCCTGTCCGCCATTTTGAATTATGTTGAAAACCTACTTTTTCGAACTAGTCCTAGACCGTTTGTCCGATTTTCACCAAAATCGAGTCAGATCATCTTCAGACTGTGCTGACAAAAAGTTATGGATTTCATGTTGATAGTTGAAACCGTTTTCGTACAGCGCCTCTATAAATTTTAGGCTTGATGTGAAAATGACTCTAAGGCTATATCTTTGGAAAACTTTTACATAATGACACCAAACTTGGTGTGAACGTTTGTCATCTCACACTAAACACACCACGTCGATTTGATAACAGCGCCACCTGTTGGTCAAACCTAATAAGCCATTAAATCATATCAGTAGGCGTTCTACATCACTTTTCTGTCGTTTTGACTAAAATCCTCTTAAAATTGCTTCCTTTTCGTTATTGTTGCAGTTGTTGTAGTCGTTAGCTCCTCATTTTCCGCTTTGAGTGCTTGGCCCCGTAATTGCTGCTTGCAGCTATATTTAGGGGCCAAGCACCGAAGGTGCGAAGGCACCTATTGTATCCGTTAGAATTCTTATTATTAGGGGCCAAGCACCGAAGGTGCGGAGGCACCTATTGTTTTCGTTAGAATTCTTATTATTAGGGGCCAAGCACCAAAGGTGCGAAGGCACCTATTGTATCCGTTAGAATTCTTATTATTAGGGGCCAAGCACCGAAGGTGCGTAGGCACCTATTGTATCCGTTAGAATTCTTATTATTATTATTCTTCTTCCGCCGCAAGTCTATGGCAGCCCATAGAACCGATGGCGGGAAAGTTGTATAATTTGGCATACTGATAGAGGACAGTCTGAAATGTCACCATAGCCAATTTGGAGTCTCTAACTCAAACTCTCTAGCGCCACCACTTGTCCAAAGTTTCACTTTCTTTTTGCTGATAACGTTTGAACCGTAAGCCATGAAATCAAAAGTATTTTTTCTCAGAATCCTTGGGTCATGCCGAGTCGAATGAACACAAAAATTCAAAAATCGTAAGGTTTAGTTTTTTTTCTAAAATTAATTGTTTGAAAAACCTACTTTTTCGAACTCGTCCTAGACGGTTCGTCTGATTTTCACCAAAATTGGCTCAGATCATCTTCAGACCATGCTGGCAAAAAGTTATGGAATTCAAGTTGATTGACCAATTTGTTTTCGAATAACGCGCAAACGAATTCTACGAAAAGCACGCAAAAATGGATGTGAGGCCATATCTCGGCAACGGTTTGTCGTATTGAGGCCAAACCTGGTGTGTGTTATAATAAGCATGACCTGAGGCTACCTGCAGTGTTTCGTCACAGTGCCACCTAGTGGTCAGGAGATATGAAAGTTGGCTATTTTTGCCTATAACTTCTCAATGGTTTGGCCAAAAATCTCAAAACATCCCATTAGATTTGGAGGAGCATGCCGAGTCGAACCATATCCAATTTTCCCATGTCAGCCATTTTGGGTGTCGGCCATTTTGAATTTAGCTTGAAAATGCTGTATCTTGAGAACGGATTAGCGTATCGTTTCGACAATAATTACAAAAATGTTCGGCACCATGCCCTGAATATACATACCAATTTTGGGGCCAGCGCCACCTTGTGGTCAAAAGTTATAATGAAATTTCGAAAAATGCTAATAACTTCTGAAAAAAATGGCTTATTGTAATAAAAGTGATCTCAAAATATTCCTTGGGTCAGGCCGAGAACATTGATAACAATTATCCCAAAATTAGCCTAACTTCCTGTTCACCATTTTGATTAATGTAGAAAACCTACTTTTTCGAACTCCTCCTAGACCGTTAGTCTGATTTTCACCAAATTTGACTCGGATCATCTTCAGAGCATGTTGACAAAAAGTTATGGATTTCGTGTCGATATTCGAAACCGTTTTCATTTAACGCATCAACGAATTTGCAGGAATGGTGCCAAAGTGCATCAGAAGCTGTATTTCTGCAAAGATTTTAGATATTTGCACCAAATTTGGTATGTGGCATTACCACCTCACACTGATTACACCACATCAATTTGGTAGCAGCGCCACCTATTGGTCAAGAGTAATGAACCATTCATTAACCATTAGTTTTAAAATGATCAAAAATGCTAATAACTGTAGATAGCATTGGCCTATTGTAATGAAACTGGTCTCTAAATGTTCCTTGGGTCATGCCGACAACATAGATACCCATTATGTAACAGTTGGCCAAACTCCCTGTCCGCCATTTTGATTTATGTTGAAAACCAAATTTTTCGAACTAGTCCTAGATCGTTCGTCCGATTTTCACCAAAATCGAATCAGATCATCTTCAGACTGTGCTGACAAAAAGTTATGGATTTCATGTTGATAGATGAAACCGTTTTCGTACAGCGCCTCTATACATTTTAAGCTTGATGTGAAAATGGCTCTGAGGCTTTATCTCTGCAAAGCTTTGACATAATGAAACCAAACTTTGTGTGTGCCTTTGTCATCTCACACTAAACACACCACATCGATTTGATAACAGCGCCACCTGTTGGTCAAACCTAATAAGCCATTAAATCATATCAGTAGGCGTTCTACATCATTTTTCTGTCGTTTTGGCTAAAATCATCCTAAAATGGCTTCTTTTTACTTATTGTTGCATTTGGTCTGCTGTTCCTGCCATCCTTAGCTCCTCATTTTCCGCTTTGAGTGCTTGGCCCCGTAATTGCTGCTTGCAGCTATATTTATTAGGGGCCAAGCACCGAAGGTGCGAAGGCACCTATTGAAACCGTTAGAATTCTTATTAGGGGCCATGCACCGAAGGTGCGAAGGCACCTATTGAAACCGTTAGAATTCTTATTATTATTATTATTATTATTCCGCCGCAAGTCTATGGCAGCCCATAGAACCGCTTGCGGGAAAGTTGTATAATTTGGCACACTGATAGAGGACCGTCTCAACATTAACCGTAGCAAGTTTGGAGTCTCTAACTCAAACTCTCTAGCGCCACCACTTGTCCAAACTTTCACTTTCTTTTTGCTAATAACTTTTGAACCGTAAGCCATAAAATCAAAATTCCAATTTTCCCTGAATCCTTGGGTCATGCCGAGTCGAATGAACACCAAATTTCAAAAATTGTAAGGTTTAGTTTTTTTTCTATAATTTTTTGTTTATAAAACCTACTTTTTCGAACTCGTCCTAGACGGTTTGTCTGATTTTCACCAAAATTGGCTCAGATCATCTTCAGACCATGCAGGCAAAAAGTTATGGAATTCAAGTTGATTGGACAAACCGTTCCCGAATAACACGCTAATTAATTCTACGAAAAGTGCGCAAAAACGGATGTGAGGCCATATCTCCGCAATGGTTTGTCTTCTTGAGACCAAACTTGGTGTGTGTTGTAACAAGCATGACCTGAGGCTACCTGCAGTGTTTCGTCATAGTGACACCTAGTGGTCAGGAGATATGAAAAATGGATATTTTTGCTTATAACTTCTCAGTGGTTTGACCAAAAATCTCAAAACTGGTCTTGTTAGATTCGGGGGAGCATGCCGAGTCGAACCATATCCAATTTTCCCATGTCAGCCATTTTGGGTGTCGGCCATTTTGAATTTAGCTTTAAAATGCTGTATCTTGAGAACGGATTAACGTATCGTTTCCACAATAATTACAAAAATGTTCGGCACCATGCCCTGAATGTACATACCAATTTTGGGGCCAGCGCCACCTTGTGGTCAAAAGTTATTACGAAATTTCTAAAAATGCTAATAACTTCTGAAAAAAATGGCTTATTGTAATAAAAGTAATCTCAAAAGATTCCTTGGGTCAGGCCGAGAACATTGATACCAATTATGCCAAAATTGGCCTAACTTCCTGTTCGCCATTTTGATGAATGTAGAAAACCTACTTTTTCGAACTCCTCCTAGACCGTTAGTCGGATTTTCACCAAATTTGAATCGGATCATCTTCAGACCATGCTGACAAAAAGTTATGGATTTCGTGTCGATATTCGAAACCGTTTTCATTTAACGCATCAACGAATTTGCAGGTAAGATGCCAAAGCGCATCGGAAGCTGTATCTCTGCAAAGCTTTGAGATATTTGCACCAAATTTGGTATGTGGCATTAACACCTCACACTGATGACACCACATCAATTTGGTAGCAGGGCCACCTATTGGTCAAGAGTAATGAACCATTCATTAACCATTAGTTTTAAAATGATCAAAAATGCTAATAACTGTAGATAGCATTAGCCTATTGTAATGAAACTCATCTCAAAATATTCCTTGGGTCATGCCGACAAAACAGATACCAATTATGCCACAGTTGGCCAAACTTCCTGTCCGCCATTTTGATCTATGTTGAAAACCTACTTTTTAGAACTAGTCCTAGACCGTTCGTCCGATTCTCACCAAAATTGGGTCAGATCATCTTCAGACTGTGCTGACAAAAAGTTATGGATTTCATGTTGATAGATGAAACCGTTTTCGTATAGCGCCTCTACAAATTTTAGGCTTGATGTGAAAATGACTCTAAGGCTATATCTTTGGAAAACTTTGACATAATGACACCAAACTTTGTGTGCACGTTTGTCACCTCACACTAAACACACCACATGGATTTGAGAACAGCGCCACCTGTTGGTCAAACCTAATAAGCCATTAAATCATATCAGTAGGCTTTCTACACCATTTTTCTGTAATTTTCACTAAAATCCTCTCAAAATTGCTTCCTTTTCGTTATTGTTGCAGTTGGTCTGCTGTTCCTGCCATCCTTAGCTCCTCATTTCCGCTTTGATTGCTTGGCCCCGTAATTGCTGCTTGCAGCTATATTTATTAGGGGCCAAGCACCGAAGGTGCGGAGGCACCTATTGTTTTTGTTAGAATTCTTATTATTCTTTTTCTTCTTCCGCCGCAAGTCTATGGCAGCCCATAGAACCGCTTGCGGGAAAGTTGTATAATTTGGCACACTAATAGTGGACCGTCCCAACATTAACCATAGCAAGTTTGGAGTCTCTAACTCAAACTCTCTAGCGCCACCACTTGTCCAAACTTTCACTTTCTTTTTGCTGATAACTTTTGAACCATAAGCCATAAAATCAAAATTCCAATTTTCTCTGAATCCTTGGGTCATGCCGAGTCGAATGAACACCAAATTTCAAAAATCGTAAGGTTTAGTTTTTTTTCTAAAATTAATTGTTTGTAAAACCTACCTTTTCGAACTCATCCTAGACGGTTTGTCTGATTTTCACCAAAATTGGCTCAGATCATCTTCAGACCATGCTGGCTAAAAGTTATGGAATTCAAGTTGATTGGACAAACCGTTCTCGAATAACGCGCTAATTAATTCTACGAAAAGCGTTCAAAAATGGATGTGAGGCCATATCTCGGCAACGGTTTGTCGTATTGAGACCAAACTTGGTGTGTGTTATAACAAGCATGACCTGACACTACTTGCAGTGTTTCGTCACAGTGCCACCTAGTGGTCAGGAGATATGTAAAGTGAATATTTTTTCTTATAACTTCTCAGTGATTTGACCAAAAATCTCAAAACTGGTCTTGTTAGATTCGGAGGAGCATGCCGAGTCGAACCATATCCAATTTTCCCATGTCAGCCATTTTGGGTGTCGGCCATTTTGAATTTAGCTTTAAAACGCTGTATCTTGAGAACGGATTAACGTATCGTTTCGACAATAATTACAAAAATGTTCGGCACCACGCCCTGAATGTACATACAAATTTTGGGGCCAGCGCCACCTTGTGGTCAAAAGTTATAATGAAATTTCGAAAAATGCTAATAACTTCTGAAAAAAATGGCTTATTGTTATAAATTTGATCCCAAAATATTCCTTGAGTCAGGCCGAGAACATTGATACCAATTATGCCAAAATTGGCCTAACTTCCTGTTCGCCATTTTGATTAATGTATAAAACCTACTTTTTCGAACTCCTCCTAGACCGTTAGTCGGATTTTCACCAAATTTGACTCGGATCATCTTCAGACCATGCTGACAAAAAGTTATGGATTTCGTGTCGATATTCGAAACCGTTTTCATTTAACGCATCAACGAATTTGCAGGTAAGATGCCAAAGCGCATCGGAAGCTGTATCTCTGCAAAGCTTTGAGATATTTGCACCAAATTTGGTATGTGGCATTAACACCTCACACTGATGACACCACATCAATTTGGTAGCATTGCCTCCTATTGGTCAAGAGTAATGAAGCATTCATTAACTATTAGTTTTAAAATGAACAAAAATGCTAATAACTGTAGATAGCATTAGCCTATTGTAATGAAACTGGTCTCAAAATATTCCTTGGGTCATGCCGACAACATAGATACCAATTATGCAACAGTTGGCCAAACTCCCTGTCCGCCATTTTGAATTATGTTGAAAACCTACTTTTTCGAACTAGTCCTAGACCGTTCGTCCGATTTTCACCAAAATCGAGTCAGATCATCTTCAGACTGTGCTGACAAAAAGTTATGGATTTCATGTTGATAGTTGAAACCGTTTTCGTACAGCGCTTCTATAAATTTTAGGCTTGATGTGAAAATGACTCTAAGGCTATATCTTTGGAAAACTTTTACATAATGACACCAAACTTTGTGTGAACGTTTGTCATCTCACACTAAACACACCACATCGATTTGATAACAGCGCCATCTGTTGGTCAAACCTAATAAGCCATTAAATCATATCAGTAGGCGTTCTACATCACTTTTCTGTCGTTTTGACTAAAATCATCCTAAAATGGCTTCTTTTTACTTATTGTTGCAGTTGGTCTGCTGTTCCTGCCATCCTTAGCTCCTCATTTTCCGCTTTGAGTGCTTGGCCCCGTAATTGCTGCTTGCAGCTATATTTATTAGGGGCCAAGCACCGAAGGTGCGAAGGCACCTATTGAAACCGTTAGAATTCTTATTATTATTATTATTATTATTCCGCCGCAAGTCTATGGCAGCCCATAGAACCGCTTGCGGGAAAGTTGTATAATTTGGCACACTGATAGAGGGCCGACTCAACATTAACCATAGCAAGTTTGGAGTCTCTAACTCAAACTCTCTAGCGCCACCACTTGTCCAAACTTTCACTTTCTTTTTGCTAATAACTTTTGAACCGTAAGCCATAAAATCAAAATTCCAATTTTCCCTGAATCCTTGGGTGATGCCGAGTCGAATGAACACCAAATTTAAAAAATCCTAAGGTTTAGTTTTTTTTCTATAATTTTTTGTTTATAAAACCTACTTTTTCGAACTCGTCCTAGACGGTTTGTCTGATTTTCACCAAAATTGGCTCAGATCATCTTCAGACCATGCAGGCAAAAAGTTATGGAATTCAAGTTGATTGGACAAACCGTTCTCGAATAACGCGCTAATTAATTCTACGAAAAGTGCGCAAAAACGGATGTGAGGCCATATCTCCGCAACGGTTTGTCTTATTGAGACCAAACTTGGTGTGTGTTGTAACAAGCATGACCTGAGGCTACCTGCAGTGTTTCGTCACAGTGCCACCTAGTGGTCAGGAGATATGAAAAATGGCTATTTTTGCTTATAACTTCTTAGTGCTTTGGCCAAATATCTAGAAACTGGTCCCGTTAGATTCGGAGGAGCATGCCGAGTCGAACCATATCCAATTTTCCCATGTCAGCCATTTTGGGTGTCGGCCATTTTGAATTTAGCTTTAAAATGCTGTATCTTGAGAACAGATTAACGTATCGTTTCGACAATAATTACAAAAATGTTCGGCACCATGCCCTGAATGTACATACCAATTTTGGGGCCAGCGCCACCTTGTGGTCAAAAGTTATAACGAAATTTCTAAAAATGCTAATAACTTCTGAAGAAAATGGCTTAATGTAATAAAAGTGATCTCAAAATATTCCTTGGGTCTGGCCGAGAACATTGATACCAATTATGCCAAAATTGGCCTAACTTCCTGTTCGCCATTTTGATGAATGTAGAAAACCTACTTTTTCGAACTCCTCCTAGACTGTTAGTCGGATTTTCACCAAATTTGAATCGGATCATCTTCAGACCATGCTGACAAAAAGTTATGGATTTCGTGTCGATATTCGAAACCGTTTTCATTTAACGCATCAACGAATTTGCAGGTAAGATGCCAAAGCGCATCGGAGGCTGTATCTCTGCAAAGCTTTGAGATATTTGCACCAAATTTGGTATGTGGCATTACCACCTCACACTGATTACACCACATCAATTTGGTAGCAGCGCCACCTATTGGTCAAGAGTAATGAAGCATTCATTAACCATTAGTTTTAAAATGAACAAAAATGCTAATAACTGTAGATAGCATTAGCCTATTGTAATGAAACTGGTCTCAAAATATTCCTTGGGTCATGCTGACAACATAGATATCAATTATGCAACAGTTGGCCAAACTCCCTGTCCGCCATTTTGATTTATGTTGAAAACCTACTTTTTCGAACTAGTCCTAGACCGTTTGTCCGATTTTCACCAAAATCGAGTCAGATCATCTTCAGACTGTGCTGACAAAAATTTATGGATTTCATGTTGATAGTTGAAACCGTTTTCGTACAGCGGCTCTACAAATTTTAGGCTTGATGTGAAAATGACTCTAAGGCTATATCTTTAGAAAACTTTGACATAATGACACCAAACTTTGTGTGAACGTTTGTCATCTCACACTAAACACACCACATCGATTTGATAACAGCGCCACCTGTTGGTCAAACCTAATAAGCCATTAAATCACATCAGTAGTCGTTCTACATCATTTTTCTGTCGTTTTGACTAAAATCATCCTAAAATGGCTTCTTTGTACTTATTGTTGCAGTTGGTCTGCTGTTCCTGCCATCCTTAGCTCCTCATTTTCCGCTTTGAGTGCTTGGCCCCGTAATTGCTGCTTGCAGCTATATTTAGGGGCCAAGCACCGAAGGTGCGAAGGCACCTATTGAAACCGTTAGAATTCTTATTATTATTATTATTCTTCCGCCGCAAGTCTATGGCAGCCCATAGAACCGCTTGCGGGAAAGTTGTATAATTTGGCACACTGATAGAGGGCCGACTCAACATTAACCATAGCA
The DNA here is from genome assembly GCF_049309525.1 of Garra rufa. Lineage (NCBI taxonomy): Eukaryota > Metazoa > Chordata > Actinopteri > Cypriniformes > Cyprinidae > Garra > Garra rufa. Next base: position 816,298 of record NW_027394276.1, on the reverse strand, counting down.
AGTTTGGAGTCTCTAACTCAAACTCTCTAGCGCCACCACTTGTCCAAACTTTCACTTTCTTTTTGCTAATAACTTTTGAACCGTAAGCCATAAAATCAAAATTCCAATTTTCCCTGAATCCTTGGGTCATGCCGAGTCGAATGAACACCAAATTTCAAAAATCCTAAGGTTTAGTTTTTTTTCGATAATTTTTTGTTTATAAAACCTACTTTTTCGAACTCGTCCTAGACGGTTTGTCTGATTTTCACCAAAATTGGCTCAGATCATCTTCAGACCATGCAGGCAAAAAGTTATGGAATTCAAGTTGATTGGACAAACCGTTCTCGAATAACGCGCTAATTAATTCTACGAAAAGCACGCAAAAATGGATGTGAGGCCGTATCTCGGCAACGGTTTGTCGTATTCAGACCAAACTTGGTGTGTGTTATAACAAGCATGACCTGAGGCGTCCTGCAGTGTTTCGTCACAGTGCCACCTAGTGGTCAGGAGATATGAAAAATGGTTATTTTTGCGTATAACTTCTCAGTGGTTTGACCAAAAATCTCGAAACTCATTCCGTTAGATTCGGAGGAGCATGCCGAGTCGAATCATATCCAATTTTCCCAAGTCAGCCATTTTGTGTGTCGGCCATTTTGAATTTAGCTTTAAAATGCTGTATCTTGAGAACGGATTAACGTATCGTTTCGACGATAATTACAAAAATGTTCGGCACCATGCCCTGAATGTACATACCAATTTTGGGGCCAGCGCCACCTTGTGGTCAAAAGTTATAACGAAATTTCAAAAAATGCTAATAACTTCTGAAAAAAATGGCTTATTGTATAAAAAGTGATCTCAAAATATTCCTTGGGTCAGGCCGAGAACATTGATACCAATTATGCCAAAATTGGCCTAACTTCCTGTTCGCCATTTTGATGAATGTAGAAAACCTACTTTTTCGAACTCCTCCTAGACCGTTAGTCGGATTTTCACCAAATTTGACTCGGATCATCTTCAGACCATGCTGACAAAAAGTTATGGATTTCGTGTCGATATTCGAAACCGTTTTCATTTAACGCATCAACGAATTTGCAGGTAAGATGCCAAAGCGCATCGGAAGCTGTATCTCTGCAAAGCTTTGAGATATTTGCACCAAATTTGGTATGTGGCATTAACACCTCACACTGATGACACCACATCAATTTGGTAGCAGCGCCACCTATTGGTCAAGAGTAATGAAGCATTCATTAACTATTAGTTTTAAAATATACAAAAATGCTAATAACTGTAGATAGCATTAGCCTATTGTAATGAAACTGGTCTCAAAATATTCCTTGGGTCATGCCGACAACATAGATACCAATTATGCAACAGTTGGCCAAACTCCCTGTCCGCCATTTTGATTTATGTTGAAAACCTACTTTTTCGAACTAGTCCTAGACCGTTTGTCCGATTTTCACCAAAATCGAGTCAGATCATCTTCAGACTGTGCTGACAAAAAGTTATGGATTTCATGTTGATAGTTGAAACCGTTTTCGTACAGCACCTCTATAAATTTTAGGCTTGATGTGAAAATGACTCTAAGGCTATATCTTTGGAAAACTTTGACATAATGACACCAAACTTTGTGTGAACGTTTGTCACCTCACACTAAACACACCACATCGATTTGATAACAGCGCCACCTGTTGGTCAAACCTAATAAGCCATTAAATCATATCAGTAGGTGTTCTACATCATTTTTCTGTCGTTTTGACTAAAATCATCCTAAATTGGCTTCTTTTTACTTATTGTTGCAGTTGGTCTGCTGTTCCTGCCATCCTTAGCGCCTCATTTTCCGCTTTAAGTGCTTGGCCCCGTAATTGCTGCTTGCAGCTATATTTATTATTATTATTATTCCGCCGCAAGTCTATGGCAGCCCATAGAACCGCTTGCGGGAAAGTTGTATAATTTGGCACACTGATAGAGGACAGTCCCAACATTAACCATAGCAAGTTTGGAATCTCTAACTCAAACTCTCTAGCGCCACCACTTGTCCAAACTTTCACTTTCTTTTTGCTAATAACTTTTGAACCATAAGCCATAAAATCAAAATTCCAATTTTCTCTGAATCCTTGGGTCATGCCGAGTCGAATGAACACCAAATTTCAAAAATCGTAAGGATTAGTTTTTTTTCTATAATTAATTGTTTTTAAAACCTACTTTTTCGAACTCATCCTAGACGATTTGTCTGATTTTCACCAAAATTGGCTCAGATCATTTTCAGATCATGCAGGCAAAAAGTTATGGAATTCAAGTTGATTAGACAAACCGTTCTCGAATAACACGCTAATTAATTCTACGAAAAGTGTTCAAAAATGGAAGTGAGGCCATATCTCCGCAACGCTTTGGAATATTGAGACCAAACTTGGTGTGTGTTATAACAAGCATGACCTGAGGCTACCTGCAGTGTTTCGTCACAGTGCCACCTAGTGGTCAGGAGATATGAAAATTGGCTATTTTTGCTTATAACTTCTTAGGGATTTGGCCAAAAATCTCGAAACTGGTCCCCTTAGATTCGGAGGAGCATGCCGAGTCGAACCATATCCAATTTTCCCATGTCAGCCATTTTGGGTGTCGGCCATTTTGAATTTAGATTTAAAATGCTGTATCTTGAGAACAGATTAACGTATCGTTTCGACAATAATTACAAAAATGTTCGGCACCATGCCCTGAATGTACTTACAAATTTTGGGGCCAGCGCCACCTTGTGGTCAAAAGTTATAACGAAATTTCGAAAAATGCTAATAACTTCTGAAAAAAATGGCTTATTGTTATGAAAGTGATCTCAAAATATTCCTTGGGTCAGGCCGAGAACATTGATACCAATTATGCCAAAATTGGCCTAACTTCCTGTTCGCCATTTTGATTAATGTAGAAAACCTACTTTTTCGAACTCCTCCTAGACCGTTAGTCGGATTTTCACCAAATTTGACTCGGATCATCTTCAGACCATGCTGACAAAAAGTTATGGATTTCGTGTCGATATTCGAAACCGTTTTCATTTAACGCATCAACGAATTTGCAGGTAAGATGCCAAAGCGCATCGGAAGCTGTATCTCTGCAAAGCTTTGAGATATTTGCACCAAATTTGGTATGTGGCATTAACACCTCACACTGATGACACCACATCAATTTGGTAGCAGCGCCACCTATTGGTCAAGAGTAATGAAGCATTCATTAACTATTCGTTTTAAAATGAACAAAAATGCTAATAACTGTAGATAGCATTAGCCTATTGTAATGAAACTGGTCTCAAAATATTCCTTGGGTCATGCCGACAACATAGATACCAATTATGCAACAGTTGGCCAAACTCCCTGTCCGCCATTTTGATTTATGTTGAAAACCTACTTTTTCGAACTAGTCCTAGACCGTTCGTCCGATTTTCACCAAAATCGAGTCAGATCATCTTCAGACTGTGCTGACAAAAAGTTATGGATTTCATGTTGATAGATGAAACCGTTTTCGTACAGCGCTTCTATAAATTTTAGGCTTGATGTGAAAATGACTCTAAGGCTATATCTTTGGAAAACTTTGACATAATGACACCAAACTTTGTGTGTGCCTTTGTCACCTCACACTAAACACACCACATCGATTTGATAACAGCGCCACCTGTTGGTCAAACCTAATAAGCCATTAAATCATATCAGTAGGCGTTCTACATCATTTTTCTGTCGTTTTGACTAAAATCATCCTAAAATGGCTTCTTTTTACTAATTGTTGCAGTTGGTCTGCTGTTCCTGCCATCCTTAGCTCCTCATTTTCCGCTTTTAGTGCTTGGCCCCGCAATTGCTGCTTGCAGCTATATTTATTATTATTATTATTCCGCCGCAAGTCTATGGCAGCCCATAGAACCGCTTGCGGGAAAGTTGTATAATTTGGCACACTAATAGTGGACCGTCCCAACATTAACCATAGCAAGTTTGGAGTCTCTAACTCAAACTCTCTAGCGCCACCACTTGTCCAAACTTTCACTTTCTTTTTGCTAATAACTTTTGAACCGTAAGCCATAAAATCAAAATTCCAATTTTCCCTGAATCCTTGGGTCATGCCGAGTCGAATGAACACCAAATTCCAAAAATCCTAAGGTTTAGTTTTTTTTCTATAATTTTTTGTTTATATAACCTACTTTTTCGAACTCGTCCTAGACGGTTTGTCTGATTATCACCAAAATTGGCTCAAATCATCTTCAGCCCATGCAGGCAAAAAGTTATGGAATTCAAGTTGATTGGACAAACCGCACTCGAATAACGCGCTAATTAATTCTATGAAAAGCGTTCAAAAATGGAATTGAGGCCATATCTCCGCAATGCTTTGGAGTATTGAGACCAAACTTGGTGTGTGTTATAACAAGCATAACCTGAGGCTACCTGCAGCGTTTCGTCACAGTGCCACCTAGTGGTCAGGAGATATAAAAAATGGCTATTTTTGCTTATAACTTCTCAGTGGTTTGACCAAAAATCTCAAAACTGGTCTTGTTAGATTCGGAGGAGCATGCTGAGTCGACCCATATCCAATTTTCCCATGTCAGCCATTTTGGGTGTCGGCCATTTTGAATTTAGCTTTAAAATGCTGTATCTTGAGAACGGATTAACGTATCGTTTCGACAATAATTACAAAAATGTTCGGCACCATGCCCTGAATGTACATAAAAATTTTGGGGCCAGCGCCAGCTTGTGGTCAAAAGTTATACCGAAATTTCGAAAAATGCTAATAACTTCTGAAAAAAATGGCTTATTGTAATAAAAGTGATCTCAAAATATTCCTTGGGTCAGACCGAGAACATTGATACCAATTATGCCAAAATTGGCCTTACTTCCTGTTCGCCATTTTGATGAATGTAGAAAACCTACTTTTTCGAACTCCTCCTAGACCGTTAGTCTGATTTTCACCAAATTTGACTCGGATCATCTTCAGACCATGCTGACAAAAAGTTATGGATTTCGTGTCGATATTCGAAACCGTTTTCATTTAACGCATCAACGAATTTGCAGGTAAGATGCCAAAGCGCATCGGAAGCTGTATCTCTGCAAAGCTTTGAGATATTTGCACCAAATTTGGTATGTGGCATTACCACCTCACACTGATTACACCACATAAATTTGGTAGCAGCGCCACCTATTGGTCAAGAGTAATGAAGCATTCATTAACCATTAGTTTTTAAATGAACAAAAATGCTAATAACTGTAGATAGCATTAGCCTATTGTAATGAAACTGGTCTCAAAATATTCCTTGGGTCATGCTGACAACATAGATACCAATTATGCCACAGTTGGCCAAACTCCCTGTCCGCCATTTTGATTTATGTTGAAAACCTACTTTTTCGAACTAGTCCTAGACCGTTTGTCCGATTTTCACCAAAATCGAGTCAGATCATCTTCAGACTGTGCTGACAAAAGTTATGGATTTCATGATGATAGATGAAACCGTTTTCGTATAGCGCCTCTATAAATTTAAGGCTTTATGATAAAATGACTCTGAGGCTGTATTTCTGCAAAGCTTTGATATAAAGACACCAAACTTTGTGTGCACGTTTGTCACCTCACACTAAACACACCACATGGATTTGAGAACAGCGCCACCTGTTGGTCAAACGTAATAAGCATTAAATCATATCAGTAGGCGTTCTACATCATTTTTCTGTAATTTTCACTAAAATCCTCTTAAAATTGGTTCCTTTTCCTTATTGTTGCAGTTGGTCCGCTGTTCCTGCCATCCTTAGCTCCTCATTTTCCGCTTTGAGTGCTTGGCCCCGTAATTGCTGCTTGCAGCTATATTTAGGGGCCAAGCACCGAAGGTGCGAAGGCACCTATTGTATCCGTTAGAATTCTTCTTCTTCTTATTATTATTATTAGGGGCCAAGCACCGAAGGTGCGAAGGCACCTATTGAAACCGTTAGAATTCTTATTATTAGGGGCCAAGCACCGAAGGTGCGAAGGCACCTATTGAAACCGTTAGAATTCTTCTTCTTATTATTATTATTCTTCCGCCGCAAGTCTATGGCAGCCCATAGAACCGCTTGCGGGAAAGTTGTATAATTTGGCACACTGATAGTGGACCCTCCCAACATAAACCATAGCAAGTTTGGAGTCTCTAACTCAAACTCTCTAGCGCCACCATTTGTCCAAACTTTCACTTTCTTTTTGCTAATAACTTTTGAACCGTAAGCCACAAAATCAAAATTCCAATTTTCCCTGAATCCTTGGGTCATGCCGAGTCGAATGAACACCAAATTTCAAAAATCCTAAGGTTTAGTTTTTTTTCTATAATTTTTTGTTTATAAAACCTACTTTTTCGAACTCGTCCTAGACGGTTTGTCTGATTTTCACCAAAATTGGCTCAGATCATCTTCAGACCATGCAGGCAAAAAGTTATGGAATTCAAGTTGATTGGACAAACCGTTCTCGAATAACGCGCTAATTAATTCTACGAAAAGTGCGCAAAAACGGATGTGAGGCCATATCTCCGCAACGGTTTGTCTTATTGAGACCAAACTTGGTGTGTGTTGTAACAAGCATGACCTGAGGCTACCTGCAGTGTTTCGTCATAGTGACACCTAGTGGTCAGGAGATATGAAAAATGGCTATTTTTGCTTATAACTTCTCAGTGGTTTGACCAAAAATCTCAAAACTGGTCTTGTTAGATTCGGAGGAGCATGCCGAGTCGACCCATATCCGAATTTCCCATGTCAGCCATTTTGGGTGTCGGCCATTTTGAATTTAGATTTAAAATGCTGTATCTTGAGAACGGATTAACGTATCGTTTCGACCATAATTACAAAAATGTTCGGCACCATGCCCTGAATGTACATACCAATTTTGGGGCCAGCGCCACCTTGTGGTCAAAAGTTATAACGAAATTTCGAAAAATGCTAATAACTTCTGTAAAAAATGGCTTATTGTAATAAAAGTGATCTCAAAATATTCCTTGGGTCAGGCCGAGAACATTGATACCAATTATGCCAAAATTGGCCTAACTTCCTGTTCGCCATTTTGATGAATGTAGAAAACCTACTTTTTCGAACTCCTCCTAGACCGTTAGTCGGATTTTCACCAAATTTGACTCGGATCATCTTCAGACCATGCTGACAAAAAGTTATGGATTTCGTGTCGATATTCGAAACCGTTTTCATTTAACGCATCAACGAATTTGCAGGTAAGATGCCAAAGCGCATCGGAAGCTGTATCTCTGCAAAGCTTTGAGATATTTGCACCAAATTTGGTATGTGGCATTAACACCTCACACTGATGACACCACATCAATTTGGTAGCAGCGCCACCTATTGGTCAAGAGTAATGAAGCATTCATTAACTATTAGTTTTAAAATGAACAAAAATGCTAATAACTGTAGATAGCATTAGCCTATTGTAATGAAACTGGTCTCAAAATATTCCTTGGGTCATGCCGACAACATAGATACCAATTATGCAACAGTTGGCCAAACTCCCTGTCCGCCATTTTGATTTATGTTGAAAACCTACCTTTTCGAACTGATCCTAGACCGTTCGTCCGATTTTCACCAAAATCGAGTCAGATCATCTTCAGACTGTGCTGACAAAAAGTTATGGATTTCATGTTGATAGATGGAACCGTTTTCGTACAGCGCCTCTATAAATTTTAGGCTTGATGTGAAAATGACTCTAAGGCTATAATTTTGGAAAACTTTGACATAATGACACCAAACTTTGTGTGCACGTTTGTCACCTCACACTAAACACACCACATCGATTTGATAACAGCGCCACCTGTTGGTCAAACCTAATAAGCCATTAAATCATATCAGTAGGCGTTCTACATCATTTTTCTGTCGTTTTGACTAAAATCATCCTAAAATGGCTTCTTTTTACTTATTGTTGCAGTTGGTCTGCTGTTCCTGCCATCCTTAGCTCCTCATTTTCCGCTTTGAGTGCTTGGCCCCGTAATTGCTGCTTGCAGCTATATTTAGGGGCCAAGCACCGAAGGTGCGAAGGCACCTATTGTATCCGTTAGAATTCTTATTATTATTATTATTAGGGGCCAAGCACCGAAGGTGCGTAGGCACCTATTGTATCCGTTAGCGTTCTTATTATTCTTCTTCCGTTTCTTCTTCCGCCGCAAGTCTATGGCAGCCCATAGAACCGCTTGCGGGAAAGTTGTATAATTTGGCACACTAATAGTGGACCGTCCCAACATTAACCCTAGCAAGTTTGGAGTCTCTAACTCAAACTCTCTAGCGCCACCACTTGTCCAAACTTTCACTTTCTTTTTGCTAATAACTTTTGAACCGTAAGCCATAAAATCAAAATTCCAATTTTCCCTGAATCCTTGGGTCATGCCGAGTCGAATGAACACCAAATTTCAAAAATCCTAAGGTTTAGTTTTTTTTCTATAATTTTTTGTTTCTAAAACCTACTTTTTCGAACTCGTCCTAGACGGTTTGTCTGATTTTCACCAAAATTGGCTCAGATCATCTTCAGACCATGAAGGCAAAAAGTTATGGAATTCAAGTTGATTGGACAAACCGTTCTCGAATAACGCGCTAATTAATTCTACAAAAAGTGCGCAAAAACGGATGTGAGGCCATATCTCCGCAACGGTTTGTCTTATTGAGACCAAACTTGGTGTGTGTTGTATCAAGTAAAACCTGAGGCTACCTGCAGTGTTTCGTCATAGTGACACCTAGTGGTCAGGAGATATGAAAAATGGCTATTTTTGCTTATAACTTCTCAGTGGTTTGACCAAAAATCTCAAAACTACTCTTGTTAGATTCGGAGGAGCATGCCGAGTCGACCCATATCCAATTTTCCCATGTCAGCCATTTTGGGTGTCGGCCATTTTTAATTTAGCTTTAAAATGCTGTATCTTGAGAACGGATTAACGTATCGTTTCGACAATAATTACAAAAATGTTCGGCGCCATGCCCTGAATGTACATACCAATTTTGGGGCCAGCGCCACCTTGTGGTCAAAAGTTATAACGAAATTTCTAAAAATGCTAATAACTTCTGAAAAAAATGGCTTATTGTAATAAAAGTGATCTCAAAATATTCCTTGGGTCAGACCGAGAACATTGATGCCCATTATGCCAAAATTGGCCTAACTTCCTGTTCGCCATTTTGATGAATGTAGAAAACCTACTTTTTCGAACTCCTCCTAGACCGTTAGTCGGATTTTCACCAAATTTGAATCAGATCATCTTCAGACCATGCTGACAAAAAGTTATGGATTTCGTGTTGATATTCGAAACCGTTTTCATTTAACGCATCAACGAATTTGCAGGTAAGATGCCAAAGCGCATCGGAAGCTGTATCTCTGCAAAGCTTTGAGATATTTGCACCAAATTTGGTATGTGTCATTACCACGTCACACTGATTACACCACATAAATTTGGTAGCAGCGCCACCTATTGGTCAAGATTAATGAAGCATTCATTAACCATTAGTTTTAAAATTAAGAAAAATGCTAATAACTGTAGATAGCATTAGCCTATTGTAATGAAACTGGTCTCAAAATATTCCTTGGGTCCAGAGGACAACATAGATACCCATTATACCACAATTGGCCAAACTCCCTGTCCGCCATTTTGATTTATGTTGAAAACTTACTTTTTCGAACTAGTCCTAGACCGTTTGTCCGATTTTCACCAAAATCGAGTCAGATCATCTTCCGACTGTGCTGACAAAAAGTTATGGATTTCATGTTGATAGTTGAAACCGTTTTCGTACAGCACCTCTATAAATTTTAGGCTTGATGTGAAAATGACTCTAAGGCTATATCTTTGGAAAACTTTGACATAATGACACCAAACTTTGTGTGAACGTTTGTCATCTCACACTTAACACACCACATCGATTTGATAACAGCGCCACCTGTTGGTAAAACCTAATAAGCCATTAAATCATATCAGTATAATTTTTCTGTCGTTTTGACTAAAATCATCCTAAAATGGCTTCTTTTTACTTATTGTTGCAGTTGGTCTGCTGTTCCTGCCATCCTTATCTCGTCATTTTCCGCTTTGAGTGCTTGGCCCCGTAATTGCTGCTTGCAGCTATATTTAGGGGCCAAGCACCGAAGGTGCGAAGGCACCTATTGTATCCGTTAGAATTCTTATTATTATTATTATTATTATTATTATTCTTCCGCCGCAAGTCTATGGCAGCCCATAGAACCGCTTGCGGGAAAGTTGTATAATTTGGCACACTGATAGAGGGCCCACTCAACATTAACCATACCAAATTTGGAGTCTCTAATTCAAACTCTCTAGCGCCACCACTTGTCCAAACTTTCACTTTCTTTTTGCTAATAACTTTTGAACCGTAAGCCATAAAATCAAAATTCCAATTTTCCCTGAATCCTTGGGTCATGCCGAGTCGAATGAACACCAAATTTCAAAAATCCTAAGGTTTAGTTTTTTTTCTATAATTTTTTGTCTATAAAACCTACTTTTTCGAACTCGTCCCAGACGGTTTGTCTGATTTTCACCAAAATTGAGTCAGATCATCTTCAGACCATGCAGGCAAAAATTTATGGAATTCAAGTTGATTGGACAAACCGTTCTCGAATAACGCGCTAATTAATTCTACGAAAAGTGCGCAAAAACGGATGTGAGGCCATATCTCCGCAACGGTTTGTTTTATTGAGACCAAACTTGGTGTGTGTTGTAACAAGCATGTCCTGAGGCTACCTGCAGTGTTTCGTCATAGTGACACCTAGTGGTCAGGAGATATGAAAAATGGCTATTTTTGCTTATAACTTCTCAGTGGTTTGACCAAAAATCTCAAAAGTGGTCTTGTTAGATTCGGAGGATCATGCCGAGTCGAACCATATCCAATTTTCCCATGTCAGCCATTTTGGGTGTCGGCCATTTTGAATTTAGCTTTAAAATGCTGTATCTTGAGAACGGATTGACGTATCGTTTTGACAATAATTACAAAAATGTTCGGCACCATGCCCTGAATGTACATACCAATTTTGGGGCCAGCGCAACCTTCTGGTCAAAAGTTATAACGAAATTTTGAAAAATGCTAATAACTTCTGAAAAAAATGGCTTATTGTAATAAAAGTTATCTCAAAATATTTCTTGGGTCAGGCCGAGAACATTGATACCAATTATGCCAAAATTGGCCTAACTTCCTGTTCGCCATTTTGATGAATGTAGAAAACCTACTTTTTCGAACTCCTCCTAGACCGTTAGTCGGATTTTCACCAAATTTGACTCGGATCATCTTCAGACCATGCTGACAAAAAGTTATGGATTTCGTGTCGATATTCGAAACCGTTTTCATTTAACGCATCAACGAATTTGCAGGTAAGATGCAGAAGCGCATCGGAAGCTGTATCTCTGCAAAGCTTTGAGATATTTGCACCAAATTTGGTATGTGGCATTAACACCTCACACTGATGACACCACATCAATTTGGTAGCAGCGCCACCTATTGGTCAAGAGTAATGAAGCATTCATTAACTATTAGTTTTAAAATATACAAAAATGCTAATAACTGTAGATAGCATTAGCCTATTGTAATGAAACTGGTCTCAAAATATTCCTTGGGTCATGCCGACAACACAGATACCAATTATGCAACAGTTGGCCAAACTCCCTTTCCGCCATTTTGATTTATGTTGAAAACCTACTTTTTCGAACTAGTCCTAGACCGTTCGTCCGATTTTCACCAAAATCGAGTCAGATCATCTTCAGACTGTGCTGACACAAAGTTATGGATTTCATGTTGATAGATGAAACCGTTTTCGTACAGCGCCTCTATAAATTTTAGGCTTGATGTGAAAATGACCAAGGCTATATCTTTGGAAAACTTTGACATAATGACACCAAACTTTGTGTGCACGTTTGTCACCTCACACTAAACACACCACATCAATCTATTAACAGCGCCACCTGTTGGTCAAACGTAATAAGCATTAAATCATATCAGTAGGCTTTCTACACCATTTTTCTGTAATTTTCACTAAAATCCTCTCAAAATTGCTTCCTTTTCGTTATTGTAGCAGTTGGTCTGCTGTTCCTGCCATCCTTAGCTCCTCATTTCCGCTTTGATTGCTTGGCCCCGTAATTGCTGCTTGCAGCTATATTTATTATTATTATTATTATTATTCTTCCGCCGCAAGTCTATGGCAGCCCATAGAACCGCTTGCGGGAAAGTTGTATAATTTGGCACACTGATAGTGGACCGTCCCAACATTAACCGTAGCAAGTTTGGAGTCTCTAACTCAAACTCTCTAGCGCCACCACTTGTCCAAACTTTCACTTTCTTTTTGCTAATAACTTTTGAACCGTAAGCCATAAAATCAAAATTCCAATTTTCTCTGAATCCTTGGGTCATGCCGAGTCGAATGAACACCACATTTCAAAAATCGTAAGGTTTAGTTTTTTTCTATAATTTTTTGTTTATAAAACCTACTTTTTCGATCTCGTCCTAGACGGTTTGTCTGATTTTCACCAAAATTGGCTCAGATCATCTTCAGACCATGCAGGCAAAAAGTTATGGAATTCAAGTTGATTGGACAAACCGTTCTCGAATAACGCGCTAATTAATTCCACGAAAAGCGTTCAAAAATGGAAGTGAGGCCATATCTCCGCAACGCTTTGGAATATTGAGACCAAACTTGGTGTGTGTTGTAACAAGCATGACCTAAGGCTACCTGCAGTGTTTCGTCACAGTGCCACCTAGTGGTCAGGAGTTATGAAAAATGGCTATTTTTGCTTATAACTTCTCAGTGGTTTGACCAAAAATCTCAAAACTAGTCTTGTTAGATTCGGAGGAGCATGCCGAGTCGAACCATATCCAATTTTCCCATGTCAGCCATTTTGGGTGTCGGCCATTTTGAATTTAGCTTTAAAATGCTGTATCTTGAGAACGGATAAACGTATCGTTTCGACAATAATTACAAAAATGTTCGGCACCATGCCCTGAATGTACATACCAATTTTGGGGCCAGCGCCACCTTGTGGTCAAAAGTTATAACGAAATTTCGAAAAATGCTAATAACTTCTGAAAAAAATGGCTTATTGTAATAAAAGTGATCTCAAAATATTCCTTGGGTCAGGCCGAGAACATTGATACAAATTATGCCAAAATTGGCCTAACTTCCTGTTCGCCATTTTGATGAATGTAGAAAACCTACTTTTTCGAACTCCTCCTAGACCGTTGGTCGGATTTTCACCAAATTTGACTCGGATCATCTTCAGACCATGCTGACAAAAAGTTATGGATTTCGTGTCGATATTCGAAACCGTTTTCATTTAACGCATCAACGAATTTGCAGGTAAGATGCCAAAGCGCATCGGAAGCTGTATCTCTGCAAAGCTTTGAGATATTTGCACCAAATTTGGTATGTTGCATTAACACCTCACACTGATGACACCACATCAATTTGGTAGCAGCGCCACCTATTGGTCAAGAGTAATGAAGCATTCATTAACTATAAGTTTTAAAATGAACAAAGATGCTAATAACTGTAGATAGCATTAGCGTATTGTAATGAAACTGGTCTCAAAATATTCCTTGGGTCATGCCGACAACATAGATACCAATTATGCCACAGTTGGCCAAACTCCCTGTCCGCCATTTTGATCTATGTTGAAAACCTACTTTTTAGAACTAGTCCTAGACCGTTCGTCCGATTCTCACCAAAATTGAGTCAGATCATCTTCAGACTGTGCTGACAAAAAGTTATGGATTTCATGATGATAGATGAAACCGTTTTCGTATAGCACCTCTATAAATGTAACGCTTGATGTGAAAATGACTCTAAGGCTATATCTTTGGAAAACTTTGACATAATGACACCAAACTTTGTGTGAACGTTTGTCATCTCACACTAAACACACCACATCGATTTGATAACAGCGCCACCTGTTGGTCAAACCTAATAAGCCATTAAATCATATCAGTAGGCGTTCTACATCACTTTTCTGTTGTTTTGACTAAAATCCTCTTAAAATTGCTTCCTTTTCGTTATTGTTGCAGTTGGTCTGCTGTTCCTGCCATCCTTAGCTCCTCATTTTGCCATTTGAATGCTTGGCCCCGTAATTGCTGCTTGCAGCTATATTTAGGGGCCAAGCACCGAAGGTGCGAAGGCACCTATTGTATCCGTTAGAATTCTTATTATTAGGGGCCAAGCACCGAAGGTGCGTAGGCACCTATTGTATCCGTTAGAATTCTTATTAGGGGCCAAGCACCGAAGGTGCGAAGGCACCTATTGAAACCGTTAGAATTCTTATTATTATTATTATTATTCTTCCGCCGCAAGTCTATGGCAGCCCATAGAACCGCTTGCGGGAAAGTTGTATAATTTGGCACACTGATAAAGGGCTGACTCAACATTAACCATAGCAAGTTTGGAGTCTCTAATTCAAACTCTCTAGCGCCACCACTTGTCCAAACTTTCACTTTCTTTTTGCTAATAACTCTTGAACCGTAAGCCATAAAATCAAAATTCCAATTTTCCCTGAATCCTTGGGTCATGCCGAGTCGAATGAACACCAAATTTCAAAAATCGTAAGGATTAGTTTTTTTTCTATAATTTTTTGTTTCTAAAACCTACTTTTTCGAACTCGTCCTAGACGGTTTGTCTGATTTTCACCAAAATTGGCTCAGATCATCTTCAGACCATGAAGGCAAAAAGTTATGGAATTCAAGTTGATTGGACAAACCGTTCTCGAATAACGCGCTAATTAATTCTACAAAAAGTGCGCAAAATCGGATGTGAGGCCATATCTCCGCAACGGTTTGTCTTATTGAGACCAAACTTGGTGTGTGTTGTATCAAGTATGACCTGAGGCTACCTGCAGTGTTTCGTCATAGTGACACCTAGTGGTCAGGAGATATGAAAAATGGCTATTTTTGCTTATAACTTCTCAGTGGTTTGACCAAAAATCTCAAAACTACTCTTGTTAGATTCGGAGGAGCATGCCGAGTCGACCCATATCCAATTTTCCCATGTCAGCCATTTTGGGTGTCGGCCATTTTTAATTTAGCTTTAAAATGCTGTATCTTGAGAACGGATTAACGTATCGTTTCGACAATAATTACAAAAATGTTCGGCGCCATGCCCTGAATGTACATACCAATTTTGGGGCCAGCGCCACCTTGTGGTCAAAAGTTATAATGAAATTTCGAAAAATGCTAATAACTTCTGAAAAAAATGGCTTATTGTTATAAAAGTGATCTCAAAATATTCCTTGGGTCAGGCCGAGAACATTGATACCAATTATGCCAAAATTGGCCTAACTTCCTGTTCGCCATTTTGAATAATGTAGAAAACCTACTTTTTCGAACTCCTCCTAGACCGTTAGTCGGATTTTCACCAAATTTGACTCGGATCATCTTCAGACCATGCTGACAAAAAGTTATGGATTTCGTGTCGATATTCGAAACCGTTTCCATTTAACGCATCAACGAATTTGCAGGTAAGATGCCAAAGCGCATCGGAAGCTGTATCTCTGCATAGCTTTGAGATATTTGCACCAAATTTGGTATGTGGCATTAACACCTCACACTGATGACACCACATAAATTTGGTAGCAGCGCCACCTATTGGTCAGGCGTAATGAAGCATTCATTAACCATTAGTTTTAAAATGATCAAAAATGCTAATAACTGTAGATAGCATTAGCCTATTGTAATGAAACTCGTCTCAAAATATTCCTTGGGTCATGCCGACAACACAGATACCAATTATGCCACAGTTGGCCAAACTTCCTGTCCGCCATTTTGATCTATGTTGAAAACCTACTTTTTAGAACTAGTCCTAGACCGTTCGTCCGATTCTCACCAAAATTGAGTCAGAACATCTTCAGACTGTGCTGACAAAAAGTTATGAATTTCATGATGATAGATGAAACCGTTTTCGTATAGCGCCTCTCTAAATTTAAGGATTGATGTGAAAATGACTCTAAGGCTATATCTTTGGAAAATTTTGACATAACGACACCAAACGTTGTGTGCACGTTTGTCATCTCACACTAAACACACCACATTGATTTGATAACAGCGCCACCTGTTGGTCAAACCTAATAAGCCATTAAATCATATCAGTAGGCGTTCTACATAATTTTTCTGTCGTTTTGACTAAAATCATCCTAAAATGGCTTCTTTTTACTTATTGTTGCAGGCGGTCTGCTGTTCCTGCCATCCTTAGCTCCGCATTTTCCGCTTTGAGTGCTTGGCCCCGTAATTGCTGCTTGCAGCTATATTTAGGGGCCAAGCACCGAAGGTGCGTAGGCACCTATTGTATCCGTTAGAATTCTTATTATTATTATTATTATTATTATTCTTCCGCCGCAAGTCTATGGCAGCCCATAGAACCGCTTGCGGGAAAGTTGTATAATTTGGCACACTGATAGAGGGCCGACTCAACATTAACCATACCAAGTTTGGAGTCTCTAATTCAAACTCTCTAGCGCCACCACTTGTCCAAACTTTCACTTTCTTTTTGCTAATAACTTTTGAACCGTAAGCCATAAAATCAAAATTCCAATTTTCCCTGAATCCTTGGGTCATGCCGAGTGGAATGAACACCAAATTTCAAAAATCGTAAGGATTAGTTTTTTTTCTATAATTTTTTGTCTATAAAACCTACTTTTTCGAACTCGTCCTAGACGATTTGTCTGATTTTCACCAAAATTGAGTCAGATCATCTTCAGACCATGCAGGCAAAAAGTTATGGAATTCAAGTTGATTGGACAAACCGTTCTCGAATAACGCGCTAATTAATTCTACGAAAAGTGCGCAAAAACGGATGTGAGGCCATATCTCCGCAACGGTTTGTTTTATTGAGACCAAACTTGGTGTGTGTTGTAACAAGCATGTCCTGAGGCTACCTGCAGTGTTTCGTCATAGTGACACCTAGTGGTCAGGAGATATGAAAAATGGCTATTTTTGCTTATAACTTCTCAGTGGTTTGACCAAAAATCTCAAAAGTGGTCTTGTTAGATTCGGAGGATCATGCCGAGTCGAACCATATCCAATTTTCCCATGTCAGCCATTTTTGGTGTCGGCCATTTTGAATTTAGCTTTAAAATGCTGTATCTTGAGAACGGATTGACGTATCGTTTTGACAATAATTACAAAAATGTTCGGCACCATGCCCTGAATGTACATACCAATTTTGGGGCCAGCGCCACCTTGTGGTCAAAAGTTATAACGAAATTTTGAAAAATGCTAATAACTTCTGAAAAAAATGGCTTATTGTAATAAAAGTTATCTCAAAATATTTCTTGGGTCAGGCCGAGAACATTGATACCAATTATGCCAAAATTGGCCTAACTTCCTGTTCGCCATTTTGATGAATGTAGAAAACCTACTTTTTCGAACTCCTCCTAGACCGTTAGTCTGATTTTCACCAAATTTGACTCGGATCATCTTCAGACCATGCTGACAAAAAGTTATGGATTTCGTGTCGATATTCGAAACCGTTTTCATTTAACGCATCAACGAATTTGCAGGTAAGATGCCAAAGCGCATCGGAAGCTGTATCTCTGCAAAGCTTTGAGATATTTGCACCAAATTTGGTATGTGGCATTACCACCTCACACTGATTACACCACATAAATTTGGTAGCAGCGCCACCTATTGGTCAAGAGTAATGAAGCATTCATTAACTATTAGTTTTAAAATATACAAAAATGCTAATAACTGTAGATAGCATTAGCCTATTGTAATGAAACTGGTCTCAAAATATTCCTTGGGTCATGCCGACAACATAGATACCAATTATGCAACAGTTGGCCAAACTCCCTTTCCGCCATTTTGATTTATGTTGAAAACCTACTTTTTCGAACTAGTCATAGACCGTTCGTCCGATTTTCACCAAAATCGAGTCAGATCATCTTCAGACTGTGCTGACAAAAAGTTATGGATTTCATGTTGATAGATGAAACCGTTTTCGTACAGTGCCTCTATAAATTTTAGGCTTGATGTGAAAATGACTCTAAGGCTATATCTTTGGAAAACTTTGACATAATGACACCAAACTTTGTGTGCACGTTTGTCACCTCACACTAAACACACCACATCAATCTATTAACAGCGCCACCTGTTGGTCAAACGTAATAAGCATTGAATCATATCAGTAGGCTTTCTACACCATTTTTCTGTAATTTTCACTAAAATCCTCTCAAAATTGCTTCCTTTTCGTTATTGTAGCAGTTGGTCTGCTGTTCCTGCCATCCTTAGCTCCTCATTTCCGCTTTGATTGCTTGGCCCCGTAATTGCTGCTTGCAGCTATATTTATTATTATTATTCTTCCGCCGCAAGTCTATGGCAGCCCATAGAACCGCTTGCGGGAAAGTTGTATAATTTGGAACACTGATAGAGGGCCGACTCAACATTAACCATAGCAAGTTTGGAGTCTCTAACTCAAACTCTCTAGCGCCACCACTTGTCCAAACTTTCACCTTCTTTTTGTTAATAACTTTTGAACCGTAAGCCATAAAATCAAAATTCCAATTTTCCCTGAATCCTTGGGTCAAGCCGAGTCGAATGAACACCAAATTTCAAAAATCGTAAGGTTTCGTTTTGTTTATATAATTTTTTGTTTGTAAAACCTACTTTTTCGAACTCGTCCTAGACGGTTTGTCTGATTTTGACCAAAATTGGCTCAGATCATCTTCAGACCATGCAGGCAAAAAGTTATGGAATTCAAGTTGATTGGACAAACCGTTCTCGAATAACGCGCTAATTAATTCTACGAAAAGCGTTCAAAAATGGAAGTGAGGCCATATCTCCGCAACGCTTTGGAATATTGAGACCAAACTTGGTGTGTGTTGTAACAAGCATGACCTAAGGCTACCTGCAGTGTTTCGTCACAGTGCCACCTAGTGGTCAGGAGTTATGAAAAATGGCTATTTTTGCTTATAACTTCTCAGTGGTTTGACCAAAAATCTCAAAACTGGTCTTGTTAGATTCGGAGGAGCATGCCGAGTCGAACCATATCCAATTTTCCCATGTCAGCCATTTTGGGTGTCGGCCATTTTGAATTTAGCTTTAAAATGCTGTATCTTGAGAACGGATTAACGTATCGTTTCGACAATAATTACAAAAATGTTCGGCACCATGCCCTGAATGTACATACCAATTTTGGGGCCAGCGCCACCTTGTGGTCAAAAGTTATAACGAAATTTCGAAAAATGCTAATAACTTCTGAAAAAAAATGGCTTATTGTAATAAAAGTGATCTCAAAATATTCCTTGGGTCAGGCCGAGAACATTGATACCAATTATGCCAAAATTGGCCTAACTTCCTGTTCGCCATTTTGATTAATGTAGAAAACCTACTTTTTCGAACTCCTCCTAGACCGTTAGTCGGATTTTCACCAAATTTGACTCGGATCATCTTCAGACCATGCTGACAAAAAGTTATGGATTTCGTGTCGATATTCGAAATCGTTTTCATTTAACGCATCAACGAATTTGCAGGTAAGATGCCAATGCGCATCGGAAGCTGTATCTCTGCAAAGCTTTGAGATATTTGCACCAAATTTGGTATGTGGCATTAACACCTCACACTGATGACACCACATCAATTTGGTAGCAGCGCCACCTATTGGTCAAGAGTAATGAAGCATTCATTAACCATTAGTTTTAAAATGAACAAAAATGCTAATAACTGTAGATACCATTAGCCTATTGTAATGAAACTGGTCTCAAAATATTCCTTGGGTCATGCCGACAACATAGATACCAATTATGCCACAGTTGGCCAAACTCCCTGTCCGCCATTTTGATTTATGTTGAAAACCTACTTTTTCGAACTAGTCCTAGACCGTTCGTCCGATTTCCACCAAACTCGAGTCAGATCATCTTCAGACTGTGCTGACAAAAAGTTATGGATTTCATGATGATAGATGAAACCGTTTTCGTATAGCGCCTCTATAAATTTAAGGCTTGATGTGAAAATGACTCTAAGGCTATATCTTTGGAAAATTTTGACATAATGACACCAAACTTTGTGTGCACGTTTGTCACCTCACACTAAACACACCACATGGATTTGAGAACAGCGCCACCTGTTGGTCAAACGTAATAAGCATTAAATCATATCAGTAGGCGTTCTACACCATTTTTCTGTAATTTTCACTAAAATCCTCTTAAAATTGCTTCCTTTTCCTTATTGTTGCAGTTGGTCTGCTGTTCCTGCCATCCTTAGCTCCTCATTTTCCGCTTTGAGTGCTTGGCCCCGTAATTGCTGCTTGCAGCTATATTTATTATTATTAGGGGCCAAGCACCGAAGGTGCGTAGGCACCTATTGTTTTCGTTCTGTTTCTTATTATTATTATTATTCTTCCGCCGCAAGTCTATGGCAGCCCATAGAACCGCTTGCGGGAAAGTTGTATAATTTGGCACACTGATATTGGACTGTCCCGACATTAACCATAGCAAGTTTGGAGTCTCTAACTCAAACTCTCTAGCGCCACCACTTGTCCAAACTTTCACTTTCTTTTTGCTAATAACTTTTGAACCGTAAGCCACAAAATCAAAATTCCAATTTTTCCTGAATCCTTGGGTCATGCCGAGTCGAATGAACACCAAATTTAAAAAATCCTAAGGTTTAGTTTTTTTTCTATAATTTTTTGTTTATAAAACCTACTTTTTCGAACTCGTCCTAGACGGTTTGTCTGATTTTCACCAAAATTGGCTCAGATCATCTTCAGACCATGCAGGCCAAAAGTTATGGAATTCAAGTTGATTGGACAAACCGTTCTCGAATAACACGCTAATTAATTCTACGAAAAGTGTTCAAAAATGGAAGTGAGGCCATATCTCCGCAACGCTTTGGAGTATTGAGACCAAACTTGGTGTGTGTTATAACAAGCATGACCTGAGGTGTCCTGCAGTGTTTCGTCACAGTGCCACCTAGTGGTCAGGAGATATGAAAAATTGATATTTTTGCTTATAACTTCTCAGTGGTTTGACCAAAAATCTCAAAACTGGTCTTGGTAGATTCGGAGGAGCATGCCGAGTCGAACCATATCCAATTTTCCCATGTCAGCCATTTTGGGTGTCGGCCATTTTGAATTTAGCTTTAAAATGCTGTATCTTGAGAACGGATTAACGTATCGTTTCGACAATAATTACAAAAATGTTCGGCACCATGCCCTGAATGTACATACCAATTTTGGGGCCAGCGCCACCTTGTGGTCAAAAGTTATAACGAAATTTCCAAAAATGCTAATAACTTCTGAACAAAATGGCTTATTGTAATAAAAGTGATCTCAAAATATTCCTTGAGTCAGGCCGAGAACATTGATACCAATTATGCCAAAATTGGCCTAACTTCCTGTTCGCCATTTTGATTAATGTAGAAAACCTACTTTTTCGAACTCCTCCTAGACCGTTAGTCGGATTTTCACCAAATTTGAACCGGATCATCTTCAGACCATCCTGACAAAAAGTTATGGATTTCGTGTCGATATTCGAAACCGTTTTCATTTAACGCATCAACGAATTTGCAGGTAAGATGCCAAAGCGCATCGGAAGCTGTATCTCTGCAAAGCTTTGAGATATTTGCACCAAATTTGGTATGTGGCATTACCACCTCACACTGATGACACCACATCAATTTGGTAGCAGCGCCACCTATTGGTCAAGAGTAATGACGCATTCACTAACCATTAGTTTTTAAATGATCAAAAATGCTAATAACTGTAGATAGCATTAGCCTATTGTAATGAAACTGGTCTCAAAATATTCCTTGGGTCATGCCGACAACATAGATACCAATTATGCCACAGTTGACCAAACTTCCTATCCGCCATTTTGATTTATGTTGAAAACCTACTTTTTCAAACTAGTCCTAGACCGTTCGTCCGATTTTCACCAAAATCGAGTCATATCATCTTCAGACTGTGCTGACAAAAAGTTATGGATTTCATGCTGATAGATGAAACCTTTTTCGTACAGCGCCTCTATAAATTTTAGGCTTGATGTGAAAATGACTCTAAGGCTATATCTTTGGAAAACTTTGACATAATGACACCAAACTTTGTGTGCACGTTTGTCACTTCACTCTAAACACACCACATCGATTTGCTAACAGCGCCACCTGTTGGTCAAACCTTAAAAAGCCATTAAATCATATCAGTAGGCGTTGTACATCATTTTTCTGTCGTTTTGACTAAAATCATCCTAAAATGGCTTCTTTTTACTTATTGTTGCAGTTAGTCTGCTGTTCCTGCCATCCTTAGCTCCTCATTTTCCGCTTTGAGTGCTTGGCCCCGTAATTGCTGCTTGCAGCTATATTTATTATTATTATTCTTCCGCCGCAAGTCTATGGCAGCCCATAGAACCGCTTGCGGGAAAGTTGTATAATTTGGCACACTGATAGAGGACCGTCCCAACATTAACCATAGGAAGTTTGGAGTCTCTAACTCAAACTCTCTAGCGCCACCACTTGTCCAAACTTTCACTTTCTTTTTGCTAATAACTTTTGAACCATAAGCCCCAAAATCAAATTTCCAATTTTCCCTGAATCCTTGGGTCATGCCGAGTCGAATGAACACCAAATTTCAAAAATCGTAAGGTTTCGTTTTTTTTCTAAAATTATTTGTTTGTAAAACCTACCTTTTCGAACTCGTCCTAGACGGTTTGTCTGATTTACACCAAAATTGGCTCAGATCATCTTCAGACCATGCAGGCAAAAAGTTATGGAATTCAAGTTGATTGGACAAACCGTTCTCGAATAACGCGCTAATTAATTCTACGAAAAGCGTTCAAAAATGGAAGTGAGGCCATATCTCCGCAACGCTTTGGAATATTGAGACCAAACTTGGTGTGTGTTGTAACAAGCATGACCTGAGGCTACCTGCAGTGTTTCGTCACAGTGCCACCTAGTGGTCAGGAGTTATGAAAAATGGCTATTTTTGCTTATAACTTCTCAGTGGTTTGACCAAAAATCTCAAAACTGGTCTTGTTAGATTCGGAGGAGCATGCCGAGTCGACCCATATCCAATTTTCCCATGTCAGCCATTTTGGGTGTCGGCCATTTTGAATTTAATTTTAAAATGCTGTATCTTGAGAACGGATTAACGTATCGTTTCGACAATAATTACAAAAATGTTCGGCACCATGCCCTGAATGTACATACCAATTTTGGGGCAAGCGCCACCTTGTGGTCAAAAGTTATAACGAAATTTCGATAAATGCTAATAACTTCTGAAAAAAATGGCTTATTGTAATAAAAGTGATCTCAAAATATTCCTTGGGTATGGCCGAGAACATTGACACCGATTATGCCAAAATTGGCCAAACTTCCTGTTCGCCATTTTGATGAATGTAGAAAACCTACTTTTTCGAACTCCTCCTAGACCGTTAGTCGGATTTTCACCAAATTTGAATCGGATCATCTTCAGACCATGCTGACAAAAAGTTATGGATTTCGTGTCGATATTCGAAACCGTTTTCATTTAACGCATCAATGAATTTGCAGGTAAGATGCCAAAGCGCATCGGAAGCTGTATCTCTGCAAAGCTTTGAGATATTTGCACCAAATTTGGTATGTGGCATTACCACCTCACACTGATTACACCACATCAAATTGGTAGCAGCGCCACCTATTGGTCAAGAGTAATGAAGCATTCATTAACCATTAGTTTTTAAATGAACAAAAATGCTAATAACTGTAGATAGCATTAGCCTATTGTAATGAAACTGGTCTCAAAATATTCCTTGGGTCATGCTGACAACATAGATACCAATTATGCCACAGTTGGCCAAACTTCCTGTCCGTCATTTTGATTTATGTTGAAAACCTACTTTTTCGAACTAGTCCTAGACCGTTCATCCGATTTTCACCAAAATCGAGTCATATCATCTTCAGACTGTACTGACAAAAAGTTATGGATTTCATGATGATAGATGAAACCGTTTTCGTATAGCACCTCTACAAATTTTAGGCTTGATGCCAAAATGACTCTGAGGCTTTATCTCTGCAAAACTTTGACATAATGACACCAAACTTTGTGTGTACGTTTGTCACCTCACACTAAAGACACCAAATCGATCTGATAACAGCGCCACCTGTTGGTCAAACGTAATAAGCCATTAAATCATATCAGTAGGCGTTCTACATCACTTTTCTGTCGTTTTGACTAAAATCATCCTAAAATGGCTTCTTTTTACTTATTGTTGCAGTTGGTCTGCTGTTCCTGCCATCCTTAGCTCCTCATTTTCCGCTTTGAGTGCTTGGCCCCGTAATTGCTGCTTGCAGCTATATTTATTATTATTATTCTTCCGCCGCAAGTCTATGGCAGCCCATAGAACCGCTTGCGGGAAAGTTGTATAATTTGGCACACTGATAGAGGGCCAACTCATCATTAACCATAGCAAGTTTGGAGTCTCTAACTCAAACTCTCTAGCGCCACCACTTGTCCAAAGTTTCTTTTTCTTTTTGCTAATAACTTTTGAACCGTAAGCCATAAAATCAAAATTCCAATTTTCCCTGAATCCTTGGGTCATGCCGAGTCGAATGCACACCAAATTTCAAAAATCCTAAGGTTTAGTTTTTTTTCTATAATTTTTTGTTTATAAAACCTACTTTTTCGAACTCGTCCTAGACGGTTTGTCTGATTTTCACCAAAATTGGCTCAGATCATCTTGAGACCATGCAGGCAAAAAGTTATGGAATTCAAGTTGATTGGACAAACCGTTCTCGAATAACGCGCTAATTAATTCTACGAAAAGCGCTCAAAAATGGATGTGAGGCCGTATCTCGGCAACGGTTTGTCGTATTGAGACCAAACTTGGTGTGTGTTATAACAAGCATGACCTGAGGCTACCTGCAGTGTTTCGTCACAGTGCCACCTAGTGGTCAGGAGATATGAAAAATGGCTATTTTTGCTTATAACTTCTCAGTGGTTTGACCAAAAATCTCAAAACTGGTCTTGTTAGATTCGGAGGAGCATGCCGAGTCGACCCATATCGAATTTTCCCATGTCAGCCATTTTGGGTGTCGGCCATTTTGAATTTAGCTTTAAAATGCTGTATCTTGAGAACGGATTAACGTATCGTTTCGACAATAATTACAAAAATGTTCGGCACCATGCCCTGAATGTACGTACGAAATTTGGGATCAGCGCCACCTTGTGGTCAAAAGTTATAATGACATTTCAAAAAATGCTAATAACTTCTGAAAAATATGGCTTATTGTAATAAAAGTGATCTCAAAATATTCCTTGGGTCAGGCCGAGAACATTGACACCAATTATGCCAAAATTGGCCTAACTTCCTGTTCGCCACTTTAATGAATGTGGAAAACCTACTTTTTCGAACTCCTCCTAGACCGTTAGTCGGATTTTCACCAAATTTGACTCGGATCATCTTCAGACCATGCTGACGAAAAGTTATGGATTTCGTGTCGATATTCAAAACCGTTTTCATTTAACGCATCAATGAATTTGCAGGTAAGATGCCAAAGCGCATCAGAAGCTGTATCTCTGCAAAGCTTTGAGATATTTGCACCAAATTTGGTATGTGACATTATCACCTCACACTGATGACACCACATCAATTTGGTAGCAGCGCCACCTATTGGTCAAGTGTAATGAAGCATTCATTAACCATTAGTTTTAAAATGAACAAAAATGCTAATAACTGTAGATAGCATTAGCCTATTGTAATGAAACTGGTCTCAAAATATTCCTTGGGTCATGCCGACAACATAGATACCAATTATGGAACAGTTGGCCAAACTCCCTGTCCGCCATTTTGATTTATGTTGAAAACCTACTTTTTCGAACTAGTCCTAGACCGTTTGTCCGATTGTCACCAAAATCGAGTCAGATCATCATCAGACGGTGCTGACAAAAAGTTATGGATTTCATGTTGATAGTTAAAACCGTTTTCGTACAGCGCCTCTATAAATTTTAGGCTTGATGTGAAAATGACTCTAAGGCTATATCTTTGGAAAACTTTGACATAATGACACCAAACTTTGTGTGAACGTATGTCATCTCACACTAAACACACCACATCGATTTGATAACAGCGCCACCTGTTGGTCAAACCTAATAAGCCATTAAATCATATCAGTAGGCGTTCTACATCACTTTTCTGTCG
This sequence comes from Garra rufa, assembly GCF_049309525.1. Taxonomy (NCBI): domain Eukaryota; kingdom Metazoa; phylum Chordata; class Actinopteri; order Cypriniformes; family Cyprinidae; genus Garra; species Garra rufa. Next base: position 790,221 of record NW_027394276.1, on the reverse strand, counting down.
TTTTGACTAAATCATCCTAAAATGGCTTCTTTTTACTTATTGTTGCAGTTGGTCTGCTGTTCCTGCCATCCTTAGCTCCTCAGTTTCCGCTTTGAGTGCTTGGCCCCGTAATTGCTGCTTGCAGCTATATTTATTAGGGGCCAAGCACCGAAGGTGCGAAGGCACCTATTGAAACCGTTAGAATTCTTATTATTAGGGGCCAAGCACCGAAGGTGCGAAGGCACCTATTGTTTTCGTTAGAATTCTTCTTCTTATTAGGGGCCAAGCACCGAAGGTGCGAAGGCACCTATTGTATCCGTTAGAATTCTTATTATTATTATTATTCCGCCGCAAGTCTATGGCAGCCCATAGAACCGCTTGCGGGAAAGTTGTATAATTTGGCACACTGATAGAGGACCGTCCCAACATTAACCATAGCAAGTTTGGAGTCTCTAACTCAAACTCTCTAGCGCCACCACTTGTCCAAACTTTCACTTTCTTTTTGCTAATAACTTTTGAAACGTAAGCCACAAAATCAAAATTCCAATTTTCCCTGAATCCTTGGGTCATGCCGAGTCGAATGAACACCTAATTTCAAAAATCGTAAGGATTAGTTTTTTTTCTATAATTAATTGTTTGTAAAACCTACTTTTTCGAACTCGTCCTAGACGGTTTGTCTGATTTACACCAAAATTGGCTCAGATCATCTTCAGACCATGCAGGCAAAAAGTTATGGAATTCAAATCGATTGGACAAACCGTACTCGAATAATGCGCTAATTAATTCTACGAAAAGCGTTCAAAAATGGAAGTGAGGCCATATCTCCGCTACGCTTTGGAATATTGAGACCAAACTTGGTGTGTGTTGTAACAAGCATGACTTGAGGCTACCTGGAGTGTTTCGTCACAGTGCCACCTAGTGGTCAGGAGATATTAAAAATGGCTATTTTTGCTTATAACTTCTCAGTGATTTGGCCAAAAATCTCGAAACTCATTCCGTTAGATTCAGAGGAGCATGCCGAGTCGAACCATATCCAATGTTCCCATTTCAGCCATTTTGGGTGTCTGCCATTTTGAATTTAGCATTAAAATGCTGTATCTTGAGAACGGATTAACGTATCGTTTCGACAATAATTACAAAAATGTTCGGCACCATGCCCTGAATGTACATAAAAATTTTGGGGCCAGCACCACCTTGTGGTCAAAAGTTATAACGAAATTTCGAAAAATGCTAACAACTTCTGAAAAAAATGGCTTATTGTAATAAAAGTGATCTCAAAATATTCCTTGGGTCAGGCCGAGAACATTGATACTAATTATGCCAAAATTGGCCTAACTTCCTGTTCGCCATTTTGATGAATGTAGAAAACCTACTTTTTCGAACTCCTCCTAGACCGTTAGTCGGATTTTCACCAAATTTGACTCGGATCATCTTCAGACCATGCTGACAAAAAGTTATGGATTTCGTGTCGATATTCAAAACCGTTTTCATTTAACGCATCAATGAATTTGCAGGTAAGATGCCAAAGTGCATCGGAAGCTGTATCTCTGCAAAGCTTTGAGATATTTGCACCAAATTTGGTATGTGGCATTAACACCTCACACTGATTACACCACAGCAATTTGGTAGCAGCGCCACCTATTGGTCAAGAGTAATGAAGCATTCATTAACCATTAGTTTTAAAATGAACAAAAATGCTAATAACTGTAGATAGCATTAGCCTATTGTAATGCAACTAGTCTCAAAATATTCCTTGGGTCATGCCGACAACATAGATACCAATGCTACAGTTGGCCAAACTCCTTGTCCGCCATTTTGATTTATGTTGAAAACCTACTTTTTCGAACTAGTCCTAGACCGTTTGTCCGATTTTCACCAAAATCGAGTCAGATCATCTTCAGACTGTGCTGACAAAAAGTTATGGATTTCATGTTGATAGTTGAAACAGTTTTCGTAGAGCACCTCTTTAAATTTTAGGCTTGATGTGAAAATGACTCTAAGGCTATATCTTTGGAAAACTTTGACATAATGACACCAAACTTTGTGTGAACGTTTGTCATCTCACACTTAACACACCACATCGATTTGATAACAGCGCCACCTATTGGTCAAACCTAATAAGCCATTAAATCATATCAGTAGGCGTTCTACATCATTTTTCTGTCGTTTTGACTAAAATCATCCTAAAATGGCTTCTTTTTACTTATTGTTGCAGTTGGTCTGCTGTTCCTGCCATCCTTAGCTCCTCATTTTCCGCTTTGAGTGCTTGGCCCCGTAATTGCTGCTTGCAGCTATATTTATTATTATTATTATTATTCTTCCGCCGCAAGTCTATGGCAGCCCATAGAACCGCTTGCGGGAAAGTTGTATAATTTGGCACACTGATAGAGGGCCGACTCAACATTAACCATAGCAAGTTTGGAGTCTCTAATTCAAACTCTCTAGCGCCACCACTTGTCCAAACTTTCACTTTCTTTTTGCTAATAACTTTTGAACCGTAAGCCATAAAATCAAAATTCCAATTTTCCCTGAATCCTTGGGTCATGCCGAGTCGAATGAACACCAAATTTCAAAAATCCTAAGGTTTAGTTTTTTTTCTATAATTTTTTGTTTGTAAAACCTACTTTTTCGAACTCGTCCTAGACGGTTTGTCTGATTTACACCAAAATTGGCTCAGATCATCTTCAGAACATGCAGGAAAAAAGTTATGGAATTCAAGTTGATTGGACAAACCGTTCTCGAATAACGCACTAATTAATTCTACGAAAAGCGTTCAAAAATGGAAGTGAGGCCATATCTCCGGAACGCTTTGGAATATTGAGACCAAACTTGGTGTGTGTTATAACAAGCATGACCTGAGGCTACCTGCAGTGTTTCGTCACAGTGCCACCTAGTGGTCAGGAGATATGAAAAATGGCTATTTTTGCTTATAACTTCTCAGTGGTTTGACCAAAAATCTCAAAACTGGTCTTGTTAGATTTGGAGGAGCATGCCGAGTCGACCCATATCCAATTTTCCCATGTCAGCCATTTTGAGTGTCGGCCATTTTGAATTTAGTTTTAAAATGCTGTATCTTGAGAACGGATTAACGTATCGTTTCGACAATAATTACAAAAATGTTCGGCACCATGCCCTGAATGTACATACCAATTTTGGGACCAGCGCCACCTTGTGGTCAAAAGTTATAACGAAATTACGAAAAATGCTAATAACTTCTGAAAAAAATGGCTTATTGTAATAAAAATGATCTCAAAATATTCCTTGGGTCAGGCCGAGAACATTGATACCAATTATGCCAAAATTGGCCTAACTTCCTGTTCGCCATTTTGACGAATGTAGAAAACCTACTTTTTCGAACTCCTCCTAGACCGTTAGTCGGATTATCACCAAATTTGAATCGGATCATCTTCAGACCATGCTGACAAAAAGTTATGGATTTCGTGTCGATATTCGAAACCGTTTTCATTTAACGCATCAACGAATTTGCAGGTAAGATGCCAAAGCGCAGCGGAAGCTGTATCTCTGCAAAGCTTTGAGATATTTGCACCAAATTTGGTATGTGGCATTACCACCTCACACTGATTACACCACATAAATTTGGTAGCAGCGCCACCTATTGGTCAAGAGTAATGAACCATTCATTAACCATTAGTTTTAAAATGATCAAAAATGCTAATAACTGTAGATAGCATTAGCCTATTTTAATGAAACTGGTCTTGAAATATTCCTTGGGTCATGCCGACAACATAGATACCAATTAGGCCACAGTTGACCAAACTTCCTGTCCGCCATTTTGATTTATGTTGAAAACCTACTTTTTCGAACTAGTCCTAGACCGTTTGTCCGATTTTCACCAAAATCGAGTCAGATCATCTTCAGACTGTGCTGACAAAAAGTTATGGATTTCATGTTGATAGTTGAAGCCGTTTTCGTACAGCACCTCTATAAATTTTAGGCTTGATGTGAAAATGACTCTAAGGCTATATCTTTGGAAAATTTTGACATAATGACACCAAACTTTGTGTGAACATTTGTCACCTCACACTAAACACACCACATCGATTTGATAACAGCGCCACCTGTTGGTCAAACCTAATAAGCCATTAAATCATATCAGTAGGTGTTCTACATCATTTTTCTGTCGTTTGGACTAAAATCATCCTAAAATGGCTTCTTTTTACTTATTGTTGCAGTTGGTCTGCTGTTCCCGCCATCCTTAGCTCCTCATTTTCCGCTTTGAGTGCTTGGCCCCGTAATTGCTGCTTGCAGCTATATTTAGGGGCCAAGCACCGAAGGTGCGAAGGCACCTATTGAAACCGTTAGAATTCTTATTATTAGGGGCCAAGCACCGAAGGTGCGAAGGCACCTATTGTATCCGTTAGAATTCTTATTATTATTATTATTATTATTATTCTTCCGCCGCAAGTCTATGGCAGCCCATAGAACCGCTTGCGGGAAAGTTGTATAATTTGGCACACTGATAGAGGGCCGACTCAACATTAACCATAGCAAGTTTGGAGTCTCTAATTCAAACTCTCTAGCGCCACCACTTGTCCAAACTTTCACTTTCTTTTTGCTAATAACTTTTGAACCGTAAGCCATAAAATCAAAATTCCAATTTTCCCTGAATCCTTGGGTCATGCCGAGTCGAATGAACACCAAATTTCAAAAATCCTAAGGCTTAGTTTTTTTTCTATAATTTTTTGTTTATAAAACCTACTTTTTCGAACTCGTCCTAGACGGTTTGTCTGATTTTCACCAAAATTGAGTCAGATCATCTTCAGACCATGCAGGCAAAAAGTTATGGAATTCAAGTTGTTTGGACAAACCGTTCTCGAATAACGCGCTAATTAATTCTACGAAAAGCGTTCAAAAAAGGAAGTGAGGCAATATCTCCGGAACGCTTTGGAATATTGAGACCAAACTTGGTGTGTGTTATAACAAGCATGACCTGAGGCTACCTGCAGTGTTTCGTCACAGTGCCACCTAGTGGTCAGGAGATATGAAAAATGGCTATTTTTGCTTATAACTTCTCAGTGGTTTGACCAAAAATCTCAAAACTGGTCTTGTTAGATTCGGAGGAGCATGCCGAGTCGACCCATATCCAATTTTCCCATGTCAGCCATTTTGGGTGTCGGCCATTTTGAATTTAGCTTTAAAATGCTGTATCTTGAGAACGGATTAACGTATCGTTTCGACAATAATTGCAAAAATGTTCGGCACCATGCCCTGAATGTACATACCAATTTTGGGGCCAGCGCCACCTTGTGGTCAAAAGTTATAACGAAATTTCCAAAAATGCTAATAACTTCTGAACAAAATGGCTTATTGTAATAAAAGTGATCTCAAAATATTCCTTGAGTCAGGCCGAGAACATTGATACCAATTATGCCAAAATTGGCCTAACTTCCTGTTCACCATTTTGATTAATGTAGAAAACCTACTTTTTCGTACTCCTCCTAGACCGTTAGTCGGATTTTCACCAAATTTGAACCGGATCATCTTCAGACCATGCTGACAAAAAGTTATGGATTTCGTGTCGATATTCGAAACCGTTTTCATTTAACGCATCAATGAATTTGCAGGTAAGATGCCAAAGCGCATCGGAAGCTGTATCTCTGCAAAGCTTAGAGATATTTGCACCAAATTTGGTATGTGGCATTACCACCTCACACTGATGACACCACATAAATTTGGTAGCAGCGCCACCTATTGGTCAAGAGTAATGAAGCATTCATTAACCATTAGTTTTAAAATGAACAAAAATGCTAATGACTGTAGATAGCATTAGCCTATTGTAATGAAACTGGTCTCAAAATATTCCTTGGGTCATGCCGACAACATAGATACCAGTTATGCCACAGTTGGCCAAACTCCCTGTCCGCCATTTTGATTTATGTTGAAAACCTACTTTTTCGAACTAGTCCTAGACCGTTCGTCCGATTCTCACCAAAATTGAGTCAGATCATCTTCAGACTATGCTGACAAAAAGTTATGAATTTCATGATGATAGATGAAACCGTTTTCGTATAGCGCCTCTCTAAATTTAAGGATTGATGTGAAAATGACTATAAGGCTATATCTTTGGAAAATTTTGACATAATGACACCAAACTTTGTGTGCACGTTTGTCACCTCACACTAAACACACCACATGGATTTGAGAACAGCGCCAGCTGTTGATCAAACGTAATAAGCATTAAATCATATCAGTAGGCGTTCTACACCATTTTTCTGTAGTTTTCACTAAAATCCTCTCAAAATTGCTTCCTTTTCCTTATTGTTGCAGTTGGTCTGCTGTTCCTGCCATCTTTAGCTCCTCATTTTCCGCTTTGACTGCTTGGCCCCGTAATTGCTGCTTGCAGCTATATTTAGGGGCCAAGCACCGAAGGTGCGAAGGCACCTATTGAAACCGTTAGAATTCTTATTATTATTATTATTCCGCCGCAAGTCTATGGCAGCCCATAGAACCGCTTGCGGGAAAGTTGTATAATTTGGCACACTGATAGAGGGCCGACTCAACATTAACCATAGCCAGTTTGGAGTCTCTAATTCAAACTCTCTAGCGCCACCACTTGTCCAAACTTTCACTTTCTTTTTGCTTATAACTTTTGAACCGTAAGCCACAAAATCAAAATTCCAATTTTCCCTGAATCCTTGGGTCATGCCGAGTCGAATGAACACCAAATTTCAAAAATCCTAAGGTTTAGTTTTTTTTCTATAATTTTTTGTTTATAAAACCTACTTTTTCGAACTCGTCCTAGACGGTTTGTCTGATTTTCACCAAAATTGGCTCAGATCAACTTCAGACCATGCTGGCTAAAAGTTATGGAATTCAAGTTGATTGGACAAACCGTTCTCGAATAACGCACTAATTAATTCCACGAAAAGCGTTCAAAAATGGAATTGAGGCCATATCTCTGCGACGCTTTGGAGTATTGAGACCAAACTTGGTGTGTGTTATAACAAGCATGATCTGAGGCTACCTGCAGTGTTTCGTCACAGTGCCACCTAGTGGTCAGGAGATATGAAAAATGGCTATTTTTGCTTATAACTTCTCAGTGGTTTGACTAAAAATCTCAAAACTGGTCTTGTTAGATTCGGAGGAGCATGCCGAGTCGACCCATATCCAATTTTCCCATGTCAGCCATTTTGGGTGTCGGCCATTTTGAATTTAGTTTTAAAATGCTTTATCTTGAGAACGGATTAACGTATCGTTTCGACAATAATTACAAAAATGTTCGGCACCATGCCCTGAATGTACATACAAATTTTGGGGCCAGCGCCACCTTGTGGTCAAAAGTTATAACGAAATTTCGAAAAATGCTAATAACTTCTGAAAAAAATGGCTTATTGTTATAAAAGTGATCTCAAAATATTCCTTGGGTCAGGCCGAGAACATTGATACCAATTATGCCAAAATTGGCCTAACTTCCTGTTCGCCATTTTGATGAATGTAGAAAACCTACTTTTTCGAACTCCTCCTAGACCGTTAGTCGGATTTTCACCAAATTTGACTCGGATCATCTTCAGACCATGCTGACAAAAAGTTATGGATTTCGTGTCGATATTCGAAACCGTTTTCATTTAACGCATCAACGAATTAGCAGGTAAGATGCCAAAGCGCATTGGAAGCTGTATCTCTGCAAAGCTTTGAGATATTTGCACCAAATTTGGTAGGTGGCATTACCACCTGACACTGATTACACCACATAAATTTGGTAGCAGCGCCACCTATTGGTCAAGAGTAATGAAGCATTCATTAACCATTAGTTTTAAAATGATCAAAAATGCTAATAACTCTAGATAGCATTAGCCTATTTTAAAGAAACTGGTCTTAAAATATTCCTTGGGTCATGCCGACAACATAGATACCAATTATGCCACAGTTGGCCAAACTCCCTGTCCGCCATTTTGATTTATGTTGAAAACCTACTTTTTCGAACTAGTCCTAGACCGTTCGTCCGATTTTCACCAAAATCGAGTCAGATCATCTACAGACTGTGCTGACAAAAAGTTATGGATTTCATGATGATAGATGAAACCGTTTTCGTATAGCGCCTCTATAAATTTAAGGCTTCATGTGAAAATGACTCTAAGGCTATATCTTTGGAGAACTTTGACATAATGACACCAAACTTTGTGTGAACGTTTGTCACCTCACACTAAACACACCTCATCGATTTGATAACAGCGCCACCTGTTGGTCAAACCTAATAAGCCATTAAATCATATCAGTAGGCGTTCTACATAATTTTTCTGTCGTTTTGACTAAAATCATCCTAAAATGGCTTCTTTTTACTTATTTTTGCAGTTGGTCTGCTGTTCCTGCCATCCTTAGCTCCTCATTTTCCGCTTTGAGTGCTTGGCCCCGTAATTGCTGCTTGCAGCTATATTTAGGGGCCAAGCACCGAAGGTGCGAAGGCACCTATTGTATCCGTTAGAATTCTTATTATTATTATTATTAGGGGCCAAGCACCGAAGGTGCGAAGGCACCTATTGAAACCGTTAGAATTCTTATTATTAGGGGCCAAGCACCGAAGGTGCGAAGGCACCTATTGAAACCGTTAGAATTCTTATTATTATTATTATTCTTCCGCCGCAAGTCTATGGCAGCCCATAGAACCGCTTGCGGGAAAGTTGTATAATTTGGCACACTGATAGAGGACCGTCCCAACATTAACCATAGCAAGTTTGGAGTCTCTAACTCAAACTCTCTAGCGCCACCATTTGTCCAAACTTTCACTTTCTTTTTGCTAATAACTTTTGAACCGTAAGCCACAAAATCAAAATTCCAATTTTCCCTGAATCCTTGGGTCTTGCCGAGTCGAATGAACACCACATTTCAAAAATCCTAAGGTTTAGTTTTTTTTCTATAATTTTTTGATTATAAAACATACTTTTTCGAACTCGTCCTAGACGGTTTGTCTGATTTTCACCAAAATTGGCTCAGATCATCTTCAGACGATGCAGGCAAAAAGTTATGGAATTCAAGTTGATTGGACAAACCGTTCTCGAATAACGCGCTAATTAATTCTATGAAAAACGCGCAAAAATGGATGTGAGGCCATATCTTGGCAATGCTTTGGAGTATTGAGTCCAAACTTGGTGTGTGTTATAACAAGCATGACCTGAGGCTACCTGCTGTGTTTCGTCACAGTGCCACCTAGTGGTCAGAAGATATGAAAAATGGCTATTTTTGATTATAACTTCTCAGTGGTTTGACCAAAAATCTCGAAACTCGTCCCGTTAGATTAGGAGGAGCATGCCGAGTCGAACCATATCCAATTTTCCCATGTCAGCCATTTTGTGTGTCGGCCATTTTGAATTTAGATTTAAAATGCTGTATCTTGAGAACGGATTAACGTATCGTTTCGACAATAATTACAAAAATGTTCGGCACCATGCCCTGAATGTACATACCAATTTTGGGGCCAGCGCCACCTTGTGGTCAAAAGTTATAACGAAATTTCGAAAAATGCTAATAACTTCTGAAAAAAATGGCTTATTGTAATAAAAGTGATCTCAAAATATTCCTTGGGTCAGACCGAGAACATTGATACCCATTATGCCAAAATTGGCCTAACTTCCTGTTCGCCATTTTGATGAATGTAGAAAACCTACTTTTTCGAACTCCTCCTAGACCGTTAGTCGGATTTTCACCAAATTTGACTCGGATCATCTTCAGACCATGCTGACAAAAAGTTATGGATTTCGTGTCGATATTCGAAACCGTTTTCATTTAACGCATCAACGAATTTGCAGGTAAGATGCCAAAGCGAATCAGAAGCTGTATCTCTGCAAAGCTTTGAGATATTTGCACCAAATTTGGTATGTGGCATTAACACCTCACACTGATGACACCACATCAATTTGGTAGCAGCGCCACCTATTGGTCAAGAGTAATGAAGCATTCATTAACTATAAGTTTTAAAATGAACAAAAATGCTAATAACTGTAGATAGCATGAGCCTATTGTAATAAAACTGGTCTCAAAATATTCCTTGGGTCATGCCGACAACATAGATACCAATTATGAAACAGTTGGCCAAACTCCCTGTCCGCCATTTTGATTTATGTTGAAAACCTACTTTTTCGAACTAGTCCTAGACCGTTCGTCCGATTTTCACCAAAATCGAGTCAGATCATCTTCAGACTGTCCTGACAAAAAGTTATGGATTTCATGATGATAGATGAAACCGTTTTCGTATAGCGCCTCTATAAATTTAAGGCTTGATGTGAAAATGACTCTAAGGCTATATCTTTGGAAAATTTTGACATAATGGCACCAAACTTTGTGTGCACGTTTGTCACCTCACACTAAACACACCACATGGATTTGAGAACAGCGCCACCTGTTGGTCAAACGTAATAAGCATTAAATCATATCAGTAGGCGTTCTACACCATTTTTCTGTAATTTTCACTAAAATCCTCTTAAAATTGCTTCCTTTTCGTTATTGTTGCAGTTGGTCTGCTGTTCCTGCCATCCTTAGCGCCTCATTTTCCGCTTTAAGTGCTTGGCCCCGTAATTGCTGCTTTCAGCTATATTTATTAGGGGCCAAGCACCGAAGGTGCGGAGGCACCTATTGTTTTCGTTAGAATTAGGGGCCAAGCACCGAAAGGTGCGATGGCACCTATTGTATCCGTTAGTGTTATTAGGGGCCAAGCACCGAAGGTGCGAAGGCACCTATTGAAACCGTTAGAATTCTTATTATTAGGGGCCAAGCACCGAAGGTGCGAAGGCACCTATTGAAACCGTTAGAATTCTTATTATTATTATTATTCCGCCGCAAGTCTATGGCAGCCCATAGAACCGCTTGCGGGAAAGTTGTATAATTTGGCACACTGATAGAGGGCCGACTCAACATTAACCATAGCCAGTTTGGAGTCTCTAATTCAAACTCTCTAGCGCCACCACTTGTCCAAACTTTCACTTTCTTTTTGCTAATAACTTTTGAACCGTAAGCCATAAAATTAAAATTTCAATTTTCCCTGAATCCTTGGGTCATGCCGAGTCGAATGAACACCAAATTTAAAAAATCCTAAGGTTTAGTTTTTTTTCTATAATTTTTTGTTTATAAAACCTACTTTTTCGAACTCGTCCTAGACGGTTTGTCTGATTTTCACCAAAATTGGCTCAGATCATCTTCAGACCATGCAGGCAAAAAGTTATGGAATTCAAGTTGATTGGACAAACCGTTCTCGAATAACTCGCTAATTAATTCTACGAAAAGCGCGCAAAAATGGATGTGAGGCTGTATCTCGGCAACGGTTTGTCGTATTGAGACCAAACTTGGTGTGTGTTATAACAAGCATGACCTGAGGCTACCTGCAGTGTTTCGCCACAGTGCCACCTAGTGGTCAGGAGATATGAAAAATGGCTATTTTTGCTTATAACTTCTCAGTGGTTTGACCAAAAATCTCAAAACTGGTCTTGTTAGATTCGGAGGAGCATGCCGAGTCGGCCCATATCCAATTTTCCCATGTCAGCCATTTTGGGTGTCGGCCATTTTGAATTTAGCTTTAAAATGCTGTATCTTGAGAACGGATTAACGAATCGTTTCGACAATAATTACAAAAATGTTCGGCACCATGCCCTGAATGCACATACCAATTTTGGGGCCAGCGCCACCTTGTGGTCAAAAGTTATAACGAAATTTCGAAAAATGCTAATAACTTCTGAGAAAAATGGATTATTGTAATAAAAGTGATCTCAAAATATTCATTGGGTCAGGCCGAGAACATTGATACCAATTATGCCAAAATTGGCCAAACTTCCTGTTCGCCATTTTGATGAATGTGGAAAACCTACTTTTTCGAACTCCTCCTAGACCGTTAGTCGGATTTTTACCAAATTTGACTCGGATCATCTTCAGACCATGCTGAAAAAAAGTTATGGATTTCGTGTCGATATTCGAAACCGTTTTCATTTAACGCATCAACGAACTTGCAGGTAAGATGCCAAAGCACATCAGAAGCTGTATCTCTGCAGCGCTTTGAGATATTTGCACCAAATTTGGTATGTTGCATTACCACCTCACACTGATGACACCACATCAATTTGGTAGCAGCGCCACCTATTGGTCAAGAGTAATGAAGCATTCATTAACCATTAGTTTTAAAATGATCAAAAATGCTAATAACTGTAGATAGCATTAGCCTATTCTAATGAAACTGGTCTCAAAATATTCCTTGGGTCATGCCGACAACATAGATACCAATTATGCAACAGTTGGCCAAACTCCCTGTCCGCCATTTTGAATTATGTTGAAAACCTACTTTTTCGAACTAGTCCTAGACCGTTTGTCCAATTTTCACCAAAATCGAGTCAGATCATCTTCAGACTGTGCTGACAAAAAGTTATGGATTTCATGTTGATAGTTGAAACCGTTTTCGTACAGCGCCTCTATAAATTTTAGGCTTGATGTGAAAATGACTCTAAGGCTATATCTTTGGAAAACTTTTACATAATGACACCAAACTTTGTGTGAACGTTTGTCACCTCACACTAAACACACCACATCGATCTGATAACAGCGCCACCTGTTGGTCAAACGTAATAAGCCATTAAATCATATCAGCAGGCGTTCTACATCATTTTTCTGTCGTTTTGACTAAAATCATCCTAAAATGGCTGCTTTTTATTTATTGTTGCAGTTGGTCTGCTGTTCCTGCCATCCTTAGCTCCTTATTTTGCGCTTTGAGTGCTTGGCCCCGTAATTGCTGCTTGCAGCTATATTTATTATTATTATTCTTCCGCCGCAAGTCTATGGCAGCCCATAGAACCGCTTGCGGGAAAGTTGTATAATTTGGCACACTAATAGTGGACCATCTAAACATTAACCATAGCAAGTTTGGAGTCTCTAACTCAAACTCTCTAGCGCCACCACTTGTCCAAACTTTCACTTTCTTTTTGCTAATAACTTTTGAACCGTAAGCCATAAAATCAAAATTCCAATTTTCCCTGAATCTTTGGGTCATGCCGAGTCGAATGAACACCACATTTAAAAAATCCTAAGGTTTAGTTTTTTTTCTATAATTTTTTGTTTGTAAAACCTACTTTTTCGAACTCGTCCTAGACGGTTTGTCTGATTTTCACCAAAATTGGCTCAGATCATCTTCAGACCATGCAGGCAAAAAGTTATGGAATTCAAGTTGATTGGACAAACCGTTCTCGAATAACGCGCTAATTAATTCTACGAAAAGCGCGCAAAAATGGATGTGAGGCCCTATCTCGGCAACGGTTTGTCGTATTGAGACCAAACTTGGTGTGTGTTATAACAAGCATGACCTGAGACTACCTGCAGTGTTTCGTCACAGTGCCACCTAGTGGTCAGGAGATATGAAAAATGGCTATTTTTGCTTATAACTTCTCAGTGGTTTGACCAAAAATCTCAAAACTGGTCTTGTTAGATTCGGAGGAGCATGCCGAGTCGACCCATATCGAATTTTCCCATGTCAGCCATTTTGGGTGTCGGCCATTTTGAATTTAGCTTTAAAATGCTGTATCTTGAGAACGGATTAACGTATCGTTTTGGCAATAATTACAAAAATGTTCGGCACCATGCCCTGAATGTACATAAAAATATTGGGGCCAGCGCCACCTTGTGGTCAAAAGTTATAACGAAATTTCGAAAAATGCTAATAACTTCTGAAAAAAATGGCTTATTGTAATAAAAGTGATCTCAAAATATTCCTTGGGTCAGGCCGAGAACATTGATACCAATTATGCCAAAATTGGCCTAACTTCCTGTTCGCCATTTTGATTAATGTAGAAAACCTACTTTTTCGAACTCCTCCTAGACCGTTAGTCTGATTATCACCAAATTTGACTCGGATCATCTTCAGACCATGCTGACAAAAAGTTATGGATTTCGTGTCGATATTCGAAACCGTTTTCATTTAACGCATCAACAAATTTGCAGGTAAGATGCCAAAGCGCATCGGAAGCTGTATCTCTGCAAAGCTTTGAGATATTTGCACCAAATTTGGTATGTGGCATTACCACCTCACACTGATGAAACCACATCAATTTGGTAGCAGCGCCACCTATTGGTCAAGAATAATGAAGCATTCATTAACCATTAGTTTTAAAATGAACAAAAATGCTAATAACTGTAGATAGCATTAGCCTATTGTAATGAAACTGGTCTCAAAATATTCCTTGGGTCATGCCGACAACATAGATACCAATTATGCCACAGTTGGCCAAACTCCCTGTCCGCCATTTTGATTTATGTTGAAAACCTACTTTTTCGAACTAGTCCTAGACCGTTTGTCCGATTTTCACCAAAATCGAGTCAGATCATCTTCAGACTGTGCTGACAAAAAGTTATGGATTTCATGTTGATAGTTGAAACCGTTTTCGTACAGCACCTCTATAAAATTTAGGCTTGATGTGTAAATGATATTAAGGCTATATCTTTGGAAAACTTTGACATAATGACACCAAACTTTGTGTGAACGTTTGTCATCTCACACTAAACACACCACATCGATTTGATAACAGCGCCACCTGTTGGTCAAACCTAATAAGCCATTATATCATATCACTAGGCGTTCTACATCATTTTTCTGTCGTTTTGACTAAAATCATCCTAAAATGGCTTCTTTTTACTTATTGTTGCAGTTGGTCTGCTGTTCCTGCCATCCTTAGCTCCTCATTTTCCGCTTTGAGTGCTTGGCCCCGTAATTGCTGCTTGCAGCTATATTTAGGGGCCAAGCACCGAAGGTGCGAAGGCACCTATTGAAACCGTTAGAATTCTTATTAGGGGCCAAGCACCGAAGGTGCGTAGGCACCTATTGTTTTCGTTCTGTTTCTTATTAGGGGCCAAGCACCGAAGGTGCGAAGGCACCTATTGTATCCGTTAGAATTCTTATTATTATTATTATTCCGCCGCAAGTCTATGGCAGCCCATAGAACCGCTTGCGGGAAAGTTGTATAATTTGGCACACTGATAGAGGACCGTCCCAACATTAACCATAGCAAGTTTGGAGTCTCTAACTCAAACTCTCTAGCGCCACCACTTGTCCAAACTTTCACTTTCTTTTTGCTAATAACTTTTGAACCGTAAGCCACAAAATCAAAATTCCAATTTTCCCTGAATCCTTGGGTCTTGCCGAGTCGAATGAACACCACATTTCAAAAATCCTAAGGTTTAGTTTTTTTTCTATAATTTTTTGATTATAAAACATACTTTTTCGAACTCGTCCTAGACGGTTTGTCTGATTTTCACCAAAATTGGCTCAGATCATCTTCAGACGATGCAGGCAAAAAGTTATGGAATTCAAGTTGATTGGACAAACCGTTCTCGAATAACGCGCTAATTAATTCTATGAAAAACGCGCAAAAATGGATGTGAGGCCATATCTTGGCAATGCTTTGGAGTATTGAGTCCAAACTTGGTGTGTGTTATAACAAGCATGACCTGAGGCTACCTGCTGTGTTTCGTCACAGTGCCACCTAGTGGTCAGAAGATATGAAAAATGGCTATTTTTGATTATAACTTCTCAGTGGTTTGACCAAAAATCTCGAAACTCGTCCCGTTAGATTAGGAGGAGCATGCCGAGTCGAACCATATCCAATTTTCCCATGTCAGCCATTTTGTGTGTCGGCCATTTTGAATTTAGATTTAAAATGCTGTATCTTGAGAACGGATTAACGTATCGTTTCGACAATAATTACAAAAATGTTCGGCACCATGCCCTGAATGTACATACCAATTTTGGGGCCAGCGCCACCTTGTGGTCAAAAGTTATAACGAAATTTCGAAAAATGCTAATAACTTCTGAAAAAAATGGCTTATTGTAATAAAAGTGATCTCAAAATATTCCTTGGGTCAGACCGAGAACATTGATACCCATTATGCCAAAATTGGCCTAACTTCCTGTTCGCCATTTTGATGAATGTAGAAAACCTACTTTTTCGAACTCCTCCTAGACCGTTAGTCGGATTTTCACCAAATTTGACTCGGATCATCTTCAGACCATGCTGACAAAAAGTTATGGATTTCGTGTCGATATTCGAAACCGTTTTCATTTAACGCATCAACGAATTTGCAGGTAAGATGCCAAAGCGAATCAGAAGCTGTATCTCTGCAAAGCTTTGAGATATTTGCACCAAATTTGGTATGTGGCATTAACACCTCACACTGATGACACCACATCAATTTGGTAGCAGCGCCACCTATTGGTCAAGAGTAATGAAGCATTCATTAACTATAAGTTTTAAAATGAACAAAAATGCTAATAACTGTAGATAGCATGAGCCTATTGTAATAAAACTGGTCTCAAAATATTCCTTGGGTCATGCCGACAACATAGATACCAATTATGAAACAGTTGGCCAAACTCCCTGTCCGCCATTTTGATTTATGTTGAAAACCTACTTTTTCGAACTAGTCCTAGACCGTTCGTCCGATTTTCACCAAAATCGAGTCAGATCATCTTCAGACTGTCCTGACAAAAAGTTATGGATTTCATGATGATAGATGAAACCGTTTTCGTATAGCGCCTCTATAAATTTAAGGCTTGATGTGAAAATGACTCTAAGGCTATATCTTTGGAAAATTTTGACATAATGGCACCAAACTTTGTGTGCACGTTTGTCACCTCACACTAAACACACCACATGGATTTGAGAACAGCGCCACCTGTTGGTCAAACGTAATAAGCATTAAATCATATCAGTAGGCGTTCTACACCATTTTTCTGTAATTTTCACTAAAATCCTCTTAAAATTGCTTCCTTTTCGTTATTGTTGCAGTTGGTCTGCTGTTCCTGCCATCCTTAGCGCCTCATTTTCCGCTTTAAGTGCTTGGCCCCGTAATTGCTGCTTTCAGCTATATTTATTAGGGGCCAAGCACCGAAGGTGCGGAGGCACCTATTGTTTTCGTTAGAATTAGGGGCCAAGCACCGAAAGGTGCGATGGCACCTATTGTATCCGTTAGTGTTATTAGGGGCCAAGCACCGAAGGTGCGAAGGCACCTATTGAAACCGTTAGAATTCTTATTATTAGGGGCCAAGCACCGAAGGTGCGAAGGCACCTATTGTATCCGTTAGAATTCTTATTATTATTATTATTATTATTATTCTTCCGCCGCAAGTCTATGGCAGCCCATAGAACCGCTTGCGGGAAAGTTGTATAATTTGGCACACTGATAGAGGGCCGACTCAACATTATCCATACCAAATTTGGAGTCTCTAATTCAAACTCTCTAGCGCCACCACTTGTCCAAACTTTCACTTTCTTTTTGCTAATAACTTTTGAACCGTAAGCCATAAAATCAAAATTCCAATTTTCCCTGAATCCTTGGGTCATGCCGAGTCGAATGAACACCAAATTTCAAAAATCGTAAGGATTAGTTTTTTTTCTATAATTTTTTGTCTATAAAACCTACTTTTTCGAACTCGTCCTAGACGGTTTGTCTGATTTTCACCAAAATTGAGTCAGATCATCTTCAGACCATGCAGGCAAAAAGTTATGGAATTCAAGTTGATTGGACAAACCGTTCTCGAATAACGCGCTAATTAATTCTACGAAAAGTGCGCAAAAACGGATGTGAGGCCATATCTCCGCAACGGTTTGTTTTATTGAGACCAAACTTGGTGCGTGTTGTAACAAGCATGTCCTGAGGCTACCTGCAGTGTTTCGTCATAGTGACACCTAGTGGTCAGGAGATATGAAAAATGGCTATTTTTGCTTATAACTTCTCAGTGGTTTGACCAAAAATCTCAAAAGTGGTCTTGTTAGATTCGGAGGATCATGCCGAGTCGAACCATATCCAATTTTCCCATGTCAGCCATTTTGGGTGTCGGCCATTTTGAATTTAGCTTTAAAATGCTGTATCTTGAGAACGGATTGACGTATCGTTTTGACAATAATAACAAAAATGTTCGGCACCATGCCCTGAATGTACATACCAATTTTGGGGCCAGCGCCACCTTGTGGTCAAAAGTTATAACGAAATTTTGAAAAATGCTAATAACTTCTGAAAAAAATGGCTTATTGTAATAAAAGTTATCTCAAAATATTTCTTGGGTCAGGCCGAGAACATTGATACCAATTATGCCAAAATTGGCCTAACTTCCTGTTCGCCATTTTGATGAATGTAGAAAACCTACTTTTTCGAACTCCTCCTAGACCGTTAGTCGGATTTTCACCAAATTTGACTCGGATCATCTTCAGACCATGCTGACAAAAAGTTATGGATTTCGTGTCGATATTCGAAACCGTTTTCATTTAACGCATCAACGAATTTGCAGGTAAGATGCAGAAGCGCATCGGAAGCTGTATCTCTGCAAAGCTTTGAGATATTTGCACCAAATTTGGTATGTGGCATTATCACCTCACACTGATGACACCACATCAATTTGGTAGCAGCGCCACCTATTGGTCAAGAGTAATGAAGCATTCATTAACTATTAGTTTTAAAATATACAAAAATGCCAATAACTGTAGATAGCATTAGCCTATTGTAATGAAACTGGTCTCAAAATATTCCTTGGGTCATGCCGACAACACAGATACCAATTATGCAACAGTTGGCCAAACACCCTTTCCGCCATTTTAATTTATGTTGAAAACCTACTTTTTCGAACTAGTCCTAGACCGTTCGTCCGATTTTCACCAAAATCGAGTCAGATCATCTTCAGACTGTGCTGACACAAAGTTATGGATTTCATGTTGATAGATGAAACCGTTTTCGTACAGCGCCTCTATAAATTTTAGGCTTGATGTGAAAATGACTAAGGCTATATCTTTGGAAAACTTTGACATAATGACACCAAACTTTGTGTGCACGTTTGTCACCTCACACTAAACACACCACATCAATCTATTAACAGCGCCACCTGTTGGTCAAACGTAATAAGCATTAAATCATATCAGTAGGCTTTCTACACCATTTTTCTGTAATTTTCACTAAAATCCTCTCAAAATTGCTTCCTTTTCGTTATTGTAGCAGTTGGTCTGCTGTTCCTGCCATCCTTAGCTCCTCATTTCCGCTTTGATTGCTTGGCCCCGTAATTGCTGCTTGCAGCTATATTTATTATTATTATTCTTCCGCCGCAAGTCTATGGCAGCCCATAGAACCGCTTGCGGGAAAGTTGTATAATTTGGCACACTGATAAAGGGCTGACTCAACATTAACCATAGCAAGTTTGGAGTCTCTAATTCAAACTCTCTAGCGCCACCACTTGTCCAAACTTTCACTTTCTTTTTGCTAATAACTCTTGAACCGTAAGCCATAAAATCAAAATTCCAATTTTCCCTGAATCCTTGGGTCATGCCGAGTCGAATGAACACCAAATTTCAAAAATCGTAAGGATTAGTTTTTTTTCTATAATTTTTTGTTTGTAAAACCTACTTTTTCGAACTCGTCCTAGACGGTTTGTCTGATTTACACCAAAATTGACTCAGATCATCTTCAGACCATGCAGGCAAAAAGTTATGGAATTCAAGTTGATTGGACAAACCGTTCTCGAATAACGCGCTAATTAATTCTACGAAAAGCGAGCAAAAATGGATGTGAGGCCGTATCTCGGCAACGGTTTGTTGTATTGAGACCAATCTTGGTGAGGCTTATAACAAGCATGACCTGAGGCTACCTGCAGTGTTTCGTCACAGTGTCACCTAGTGGTCAGGAGATATGGAAAATGGCTATTTTTGCTTATAACTTCTCAGTGGTTTGACCAAAAATCTCAAAACTAGTCTTGTTAGATTCGGAGGAGCATGCCGAGTCGAACCATATCCAATTTTCCCATTTCAGCCATTTTGGGTGTCGGCCATTTTGAATTTAGCATTAAAATGCTGTATCTTGAGAACGGATTAACGTATCGTTTCGACAATAATTACAAAAATGTTCGGCACCATGCCCTGAATGTACATACCAATTTTGGGGCCAGCGCCACCTTGTGGTCAAAAGTTATAACGAAATTTCCAAAAATGCTAATAACTTCTGAACAAAATGGCTTATTGTAATAAAAGTGATCTCAAAATATTCCTTGAGTCAGGCCGAGAACATTGATACCAATTATGCCAAAATTGGCCTAACTTCCTGTTCGCCATTTTGATTAATGTAGAAAACCTACTTTTTCGAACTCCTCCTAGACCGTTAGTCGGATTTTCACCAAATTTGAACCGGATCATCTTCAGACCATGCTGACAAAAAGTTATGGATTTCGTGTCGATATTCGAAACCGTTTTCATTTAACGCATCAATGAATTTGCAGGTAAGATGCCAAAGCGCATCGGAAGCTGTATCTCTGCAAAGCTTAGAGATATTTGCACCAAATTTGGTATGTGGCATTACCACCTCACACTGATTACACCACATAAATTTGGTAGCAGCACCACCTATTGGTCAAGAGTAATGAAGCATTCATTAACTATTAGTTTTAAAATGAACAAAAATGCTAATAACTGTAGATAGCATTAGCCTACTGTAATGAAACTGGTCTCAAAATATTCATTGGGTCCAGCCGACAACATAGATACCAATTATGCCACAGTTGGCCAAACTTCCTGTCCGCCATTTTGATTTATGTCGAAAACATACTTTTTCAAACAAGTCCTAGACCGTTTGTCCGATTTTCACCAAAATCGAGTCAGATCATCTTCAGACTGTGCTGACAAAAAGTTATGGATTTCATGTTGATAGTTGAAACCGTTTTCGTACAGCACCTCTATAAATTTTAGGCTTGATGTGAAAATGACTCTAAGGCTATATCTTTGGAAAACTTTGACATAATGACACCAAACTTTGTGTGCACGTTTGTCACCTCACACTAAACACACCACATGGATTTGAGAACAGCGCCACCTGTTGGTCAAACCTAATAAGCCATTAAATCATATCAGTAGGCTTTCTACACCATTTTTCTGTAATTTTCACTAAAATCCTCTCAAAATTGCTTCCTTTTCGTTATTGTTGCAGTTGGTCTGCTGTTCCTGCCATCCTTAGCTCCTCATTTCCGCTTTGATTGCTTGGCCCCGTAATTGCTGCTTGCAGCTATATTTATTAGGGGCCAAGCACCGAAGGTGCGGAGGCACCTATTGTTTTTGTTAGAATTCTTATTATTCTTTTTCTTCTTCCGCCGCAAGTCTATGGCAGCCCATAGAACCGCTTGCGGGAAAGTTGTATAATTTGGCACACTAATAGTGGACCGTCCCAACATTAACCATAGCAAGTTTGGAGTCTCTAACTCAAACTCTCTAGCGCCACCACTTGTCCAAACTTTCACTTTCTTTTTGCTGATAACTTTTGAACCATAAGCCATAAAATCAAAATTCCAATTTTCTCTGAATCCTTGGGTCATGCCGAGTCGAATGAACACCAAATTTCAAAAATCGTAAGGTTTAGTTTTTTTTCTAAAATTAATTGTTTGTAAAACCTACCTTTTCGAACTCATCCTAGACGGTTTGTCTGATTTTCACCAAAATTGGCTCAGATCATCTTCAGACCATGCTGGCTAAAAGTTATGGAATTCAAGTTGATTGGACAAACCGTTCTCGAATAACGCGCTAATTAATTCTACGAAAAGCGTTCAAAAATGGATGTGAGGCCATATCTCGGCAACGGTTTGTCGTATTGAGACCAAACTTGGTGTGTGTTATAACAAGCATGACCTGACACTACTTGCAGTGTTTCGTCACAGTGCCACCTAGTGGTCAGGAGATATGTAAAGTGAATATTTTTTCTTATAACTTCTCAGTGATTTGACCAAAAATCTCAAAACTGGTCTTGTTAGATTCGGAGGAGCATGCCGAGTCGAACCATATCCAATTTTCCCATGTCAGCCATTTTGGGTGTCGGCCATTTTGAATTTAGCTTTAAAACGCTGTATCTTGAGAACGGATTAACGTATCGTTTCGACAATAATTACAAAAATGTTCGGCACCACGCCCTGAATGTACATACAAATTTTGGGGCCAGCGCCACCTTGTGGTCAAAAGTTATAATGAAATTTCGAAAAATGCTAATAACTTCTGAAAAAAATGGCTTATTGTTATAAATTTGATCCCAAAATATTCCTTGAGTCAGGCCGAGAACATTGATACCAATTATGCCAAAATTGGCCTAACTTCCTGTTCGCCATTTTGATTAATGTATAAAACCTACTTTTTCGAACTCCTCCTAGACCGTTAGTCGGATTTTCACCAAATTTGACTCGGATCATCTTCAGACCATGCTGACAAAAAGTTATGGATTTCGTGTCGATATTCGAAACCGTTTTCATTTAACGCATCAACGAATTTGCAGGTAAGATGCCAAAGCGCATCGGAAGCTGTATCTCTGCAAAGCTTTGAGATATTTGCACCAAATTTGGTATGTGGCATTAACACCTCACACTGATGACACCACATCAATTTGGTAGCATTGCCTCCTATTGGTCAAGAGTAATGAAGCATTCATTAACTATTAGTTTTAAAATGAACAAAAATGCTAATAACTGTAGATAGCATTAGCCTATTGTAATGAAACTGGTCTCAAAATATTCCTTGGGTCATGCCGACAACATAGATACCAATTATGCAACAGTTGGCCAAACTCCCTGTCCGCCATTTTGAATTATGTTGAAAACCTACTTTTTCGAACTAGTCCTAGACCGTTCGTCCGATTTTCACCAAAATCGAGTCAGATCATCTTCAGACTGTGCTGACAAAAAGTTATGGATTTCATGTTGATAGTTGAAACCGTTTTCGTACAGCGCTTCTATAAATTTTAGGCTTGATGTGAAAATGACTCTAAGGCTATATCTTTGGAAAACTTTTACATAATGACACCAAACTTTGTGTGAACGTTTGTCATCTCACACTAAACACACCACATCGATTTGATAACAGCGCCATCTGTTGGTCAAACCTAATAAGCCATTAAATCATATCAGTAGGCGTTCTACATCACTTTTCTGTCGTTTTGACTAAAATCATCCTAAAATGGCTTCTTTTTACTTATTGTTGCAGTTGGTCTGCTGTTCCTGCCATCCTTAGCTCCTCATTTTCCGCTTTGAGTGCTTGGCCCCGTAATTGCTGCTTGCAGCTATATTTATTAGGGGCCAAGCACCGAAGGTGCGAAGGCACCTATTGAAACCGTTAGAATTCTTATTAGGGGCCAAGCACCGAAGGTGCGTAGGCACCTATTGTTTTCGTTCTGTTTCTTATTATTATTATTCTTCCGCCGCAAGTCTATGGCAGCCCATAGAACCGCTTGCGGGAAAGTTGTATAATTTGGTACACTGATAGAGGACAGTCTCAACTTTAACCATAGCAATATTGAAGTCTCTAACTCAAACTCTCTAGCGCCACCACTTGTCCAAACTTTCACTTTCTTTTTGCTGATAACTTTTGAACCGTAAGCCATAAAATCAAAATTCCAATTTTCTCTGAATCCTTGGGTCATGCCGAGTCAAATGAACACCAAATTTCAAAAATCGTAAGGTTTCGTTTTTTTTCTAAAATTATTTGTTTGTAAAACCTACCTTTTCGAACTCGTCCTAGACGGTTTGTCTGATTTACACCAAAATTGGCTCAGATCATCTTCAGACCATGCAGGCAAAAAGTTATGGAATTCAAGTTGATTGGACAAACCGTTCTCGAATAACGCGCTAATTAATTCTACGAAAAGCGTTCAAAAATGGAAGTGAGGCCATATCTCCGCAACGCTTTGGAATATTGAGACCAAACTTGGTGGGTGTTGTAAAAAGCATGACCTGAGGCTACCTGCAGTGTTTCGTCACAGTGCCACCTAGTGGTCAGGAGTTATGAAAAATGGCTATTTTTGCTTATAACTTCTCAGTGGTTTGACCAAAAATCTCAAAACTGGTCTTGTTAGATTCGGAGGAGCATGCCGAGTCGACCCATATCCAATTTTCCCATGTCAGCCATTTTGGGTGTCGGCCATTTTGAATTTCGCTTTAAAATGCTGTATCTTGAGAACGGATTAACGTATCGTTTCGGCAATAATTACAAAAATGTTCGGCACCATGCCCTGAATGTACATACGAAATTTGGGATCAGCGCCACCTTGTGGTCAAAAGTTATAACGAAATTTCGAAAAATGCTAATAACTTCTGAAAAAAATGGCTTATTGTAATAGAAGTGATCTCAAAATATTCCTTGAGTCAGGCCGAGAACATTGATACCAATTATGCCAAAATTGGCCTAACTTCCTGTTCGCCATTTTGATGAATGTAGAAAACCTACTTTTTCGAACTCCTCCTAGACCGTTAGTCGGATTTTCACCAAATTTGACTCGGATCATCTTCAGACTATGCTGACAAAAAGTTATGGATTTCGTGTCGATATTCGAAACCGTTTTCATTTAACGCATCAACGAATTTGCAGGTAAGATGCCAAAGCGCATCGGAAGCTGTATCTCTGCAAAGCTTTGAGATATTTGCACCAAATTTTGTATGTGGCATTAACACCTCACACTGATTACACCACATAAATTTGGTAGCAGCGCCACCTATTGGTCAAGAGTAATGAAGCATTCATTAACCATTAGTTTTAAAATGAACAAAAATGCTAATAACTGTAGATAGCATTAGCCTATTGTAATGAAACTGGTCTCAAAATATTCCTTGGGTCATGCCGACAACATAGATACCAATTATGCCACAGTTGGCCAAACTCCCTGTCCGCCATTTTGATTTATGTTGAAAACCTACTTTTTCGAACTAGTCCTAGACCGTTTGTCCGATTTTCACCAAAATCGAGTCAGATCATCTTCAGACTGTGCTGACAAAAAGTTATGGATTTCATGTTGATAGTTGAAACCGTTTTCGTACAGCACCTCTATAAATTTTAGGCTTGATGTGAAAATGACTCTAAGGCTATATCTTTGGAAAACTTTGACATAATGACACCAAACTTTGTGTGAACGTTTGTCATCTCACACTAAACACACCACATCGATTTGATAACAGTGCCACCTGTTGGTCAAACCTAATAAGCCATTAAATCATATCAGTAGGCATTCTACATCATTTTTCTGACTAAAATCATCCTAAAATGGCTTATTTTTACTTATTGTTGCAGTTGGTCTGCTGTTCCTGCCATCCTTAGCTCCTCATTTTCCGCTTTGAGTGCTTGGCCCCGTAATTGCTGCTTGCAGCTATATTTAGGGGCCAAGCACCGAAGGTGCGAAGGCACCTATTGAAACCGTTAGAATTCTTATTATTATTATTATTCCGCCGCAAGTCTATGGCAGCCCATAGAACCGCTTGCGGGAAAGTTGTATAATTTGGCACACTGATAGAGGGCCGACTCAACATTAACCATAGCAAGTTTGGAGTCTCTAACTCAAACTCTCTAGCGCCACCACTTGTCCAAACTTTCACTTTCTTTTTGCTAATAACTTTTGAACCGTAAGCCATAAAATCAAAATTCCAATTTTCCCTGAATCCTTGGGTGATGCCGAGTCGAATGAACACCAAATTTCAAAAATCCTAAGGTTTAGTTTTTTTTCTATAATTTTTTGTTTATAAAACCTACTTTTTCGAACTCGTCCTAGACGGTTTGTCTGATTTTCACCAAAATTGGCTCAGATCATCTTCAGACCATGCAGGCAAAAAGTTATGGAATTCAAGTTGATTGGACAAACCGTTCTCGAATAACGCGCTAATTAATTCTACGAAAAGTGCGCAAAAACGGATGTGAGGCCATATCTCCGCAACGGTTTGTCTTATTGAGACCAAACTTGGTGTGTGTTGTAACAAGCATGACCTGAGGCTACCTGCAGTGTTTCGTCACAGTGCCACCTAGTGGTCAGGAGATATGAAAAATGGCTATTTTTGCTTATAACTTCTTAGTGCTTTGGCCAAATATCTAGAAACTGGTCCCGTTAGATTCGGAGGAGCATGCCGAGTCGAACCATATCCAATTTTCCCATGTCAGCCATTTTGGGTGTCGGCCATTTTGAATTTAGCTTTAAAATGCTGTATCTTGAGAACAGATTAACGTATCGTTTCGACCATAATTACAAAAATGTTCGGCACCATGCCCTGAATGTACATACCAATTTTGGGGCCAGCGCCACCTTGTGGTCAAAAGTTATAACGAAATTTCTAAAAATGCTAATAACTTCTGAAAAAAATGGCTTAATGTAATAAAAGTGATCTCAAAATATTCCTTGGGTCTGGCCGAGAACATTGATACCAATTATGCCAAAATTGGCCTAACTTCCTGTTCGCCATTTTGATGAATGTAGAAAACCTACTTTTTCGAACTCCTCCTAGACTGTTAGTCGGATTTTCACCAAATTTGAATCGGATCATCTTCAGACCATGCTGACAAAAAGTTATGGATTTCGTGTCGATATTCGAAACCGTTTTCATTTAACGCATCAACGAATTTGCAGGTAAGATGCCAAAGCGCATCGGAGGCTGTATCTCTGCAAAGCTTTGAGATATTTGCACCAAATTTGGTATGTGGCATTACCACCTCACACTGATTACACCACATCAATTTGGTAGCAGCGCCACCTATTGGTCAAGAGTAATGAAGCATTCATTAACCATTAGTTTTAAAATGAACAAAAATGCTAATAACTGTAGATAGCATTAGCCTATTGTAATGAAACTGGTCTCAAAATATTCCTTGGGTCATGCTGACAACATAGATATCAATTATGCAACAGTTGGCCAAACTCCCTGTCCGCCATTTTGATTTATGTTGAAAACCTACTTTTTCGAACTAGTCCTAGACCGTTTGTCCGATTTTCACCAAAATCGAGTCAGATCATCTTCAGACTGTGCTGACAAAAATTTATGGATTTCATGTTGATAGTTGAAACCGTTTTCGTACAGCGGCTCTACAAATTTTAGGCTTGATGTGAAAATGACTCTAAGGCTATATCTTTAGAAAACTTTGACATAATGACACCAAACTTTGTGTGAACGTTTGTCATCTCACACTAAACACACCACATCGATTTGATAACAGCGCCACCTGTTGGTCAAACCTAATAAGCCATTAAATCACATCAGTAGTCGTTCTACATCATTTTTCTGTCGTTTTGACTAAAATCATCCTAAAATGGCTTCTTTGTACTTATTGTTGCAGTTGGTCTGCTGTTCCTGCCATCCTTAGCTCCTCATTTTCCGCTTTGAGTGCTTGGCCCCGTAATTGCTGCTTGCAGCTATATTTATTAGGGGCCAAGCACCGAAGGTGCGAAGGCACCTATTGTATCCGTTAGAATTCTTATTATTATTATTATTCCGCCGCAAGTCTATGGCAGCCCATAGAACCGCTTGCGGGAAAGTTGTATAATTTGGCACACTGATAGAGGACCGTCCCAACATTAACCATAGCAAGTTTGGAGTCTCTAACTCAAACTCTCTAGCGCCACCACTTGTCCAAACTTTCACTTTCTTTTTGCTAATAACTTTTGAACCGTAAGCCACAAAATCAAAATTCCAATTTTCCCTGAATCCTTGGGTCTTGCCGAGTCGAATGAACACCACATTTCAAAAATCCTAAGGTTTAGTTTTTTTTCTATAATTTTTTGATTATAAAACATACTTTTTCGAACTCGTCCTAGACGGTTTGTCTGATTTTCACCAAAATTGGCTCAGATCATCTTCAGACGATGCAGGCAAAAAGTTATGGAATTCAAGTTGATTGGACAAACCGTTCTCGAATAACGCGCTAATTAATTCTATGAAAAACGCGCAAAAATGGATGTGAGGCCATATCTTGGCAATGCTTTGGAGTATTGAGTCCAAACTTGGTGTGTGTTATAACAAGCATGACCTGAGGCTACCTGCTGTGTTTCGTCACAGTGCCACCTAGTGGTCAGAAGATATGAAAAATGGCTATTTTTGATTATAACTTCTCAGTGGTTTGACCAAAAATCTCGAAACTCGTCCCGTTAGATTAGGAGGAGCATGCCGAGTCGAACCATATCCAATTTTCCCATGTCAGCCATTTTGTGTGTCGGCCATTTTGAATTTAGATTTAAAATGCTGTATCTTGAGAACGGATTAACGTATCGTTTCGACAATAATTACAAAAATGTTCGGCACCATGCCCTGAATGTACATACCAATTTTGGGGCCAGCGCCACCTTGTGGTCAAAAGTTATAACGAAATTTCGAAAAATGCTAATAACTTCTGAAAAAAATGGCTTATTGTAATAAAAGTGATCTCAAAATATTCCTTGGGTCAGACCGAGAACATTGATACCCATTATGCCAAAATTGGCCTAACTTCCTGTTCGCCATTTTGATGAATGTAGAAAACCTACTTTTTCGAACTCCTCCTAGACCGTTAGTCGGATTTTCACCAAATTTGACTCGGATCATCTTCAGACCATGCTGACAAAAAGTTATGGATTTCGTGTCGATATTCGAAACCGTTTTCATTTAACGCATCAACGAATTTGCAGGTAAGATGCCAAAGCGAATCAGAAGCTGTATCTCTGCAAAGCTTTGAGATATTTGCACCAAATTTGGTATGTGGCATTAACACCTCACACTGATGACACCACATCAATTTGGTAGCAGCGCCACCTATTGGTCAAGAGTAATGAAGCATTCATTAACTATAAGTTTTAAAATGAACAAAAATGCTAATAACTGTAGATAGCATGAGCCTATTGTAATAAAACTGGTCTCAAAATATTCCTTGGGTCATGCCGACAACATAGATACCAATTATGAAACAGTTGGCCAAACTCCCTGTCCGCCATTTTGATTTATGTTGAAAACCTACTTTTTCGAACTAGTCCTAGACCGTTCGTCCGATTTTCACCAAAATCGAGTCAGATCATCTTCAGACTGTCCTGACAAAAAGTTATGGATTTCATGATGATAGATGAAACCGTTTTCGTATAGCGCCTCTATAAATTTAAGGCTTGATGTGAAAATGACTCTAAGGCTATATCTTTGGAAAATTTTGACATAATGGCACCAAACTTTGTGTGCACGTTTGTCACCTCACACTAAACACACCACATGGATTTGAGAACAGCGCCACCTGTTGGTCAAACGTAATAAGCATTAAATCATATCAGTAGGCGTTCTACACCATTTTTCTGTAATTTTCACTAAAATCCTCTTAAAATTGCTTCCTTTTCGTTATTGTTGCAGTTGGTCTGCTGTTCCTGCCATCCTTAGCGCCTCATTTTCCGCTTTAAGTGCTTGGCCCCGTAATTGCTGCTTTCAGCTATATTTATTAGGGGCCAAGCACCGAAGGTGCGGAGGCACCTATTGTTTTCGTTAGAATTAGGGGCCAAGCACCGAAAGGTGCGATGGCACCTATTGTATCCGTTAGTGTTATTAGGGGCCAAGCACCGAAGGTGCGAAGGCACCTATTGAAACCGTTAGAATTCTTATTATTAGGGGCCAAGCACCGAAGGTGCGGAGGCACCTATTGTTTTCGTTAGAATTCTTATTATTAGGGGCCAAGCACCGAAGGTGCGAAGGCACCTATTGTTTTCGTTAGAATTCTTATTATTATTATTAGGGGCCAAGCACCGAAGGTGCGAAGGCACCTATTGTTTTCGTTAGAATTCTTATTAGGGGCCAAGCACCGAAGGTGCGAAGGCACCTATTGTATCCGTTAGAATTCTTATTAGGGGCCAAGCACCGAAGGTGCGAAGGCACCTATTGTATCCGTTAGAATTCTTATTATTATTATTATTCCGCCGCAAGTCTATGGCAGCCCATAGAACCGCTTGCGGGAAAGTTGTATAATTTGGCACACTAATAGTGGACCGTCCCAACATTAACCATAGCAAGTTTGGAGTCTCTAACTCAAACTCTCTAGCGCCACCACTTGTCCAAACTTTCACTTTCTTTTTGCTAATAACTTTTGAACCGTAAGCCATAAAATCAAAATTCTAATTTTCCCTGAATCCTTGGGGCATGCCGAGTCGAATGAACACCAAATTTCAAAAATCCTAAGGTTTAGTTTTTTTTCTATAATTTTTTGTTTATAAAACCTACTTTTTCGAACTCGTCCTAGACGGTTTGTCTGATTTTCACCAAAATTGGCTCAGATCATCTTCAGACCATGCAGGCAAAAAGTTATGGAATTCAAGTTGATTGGACAAACCGTTCTCGAATAACGCGCTAATTAATTCTACGAAAAGTGCTCAAAAACGGATGTGAGGCGATATCTCGGCAACGGTTTGTCGTATTGAGACCAAACTTGGTGTGTGTTATAACAAGCATTACCTGAGGATACCTACAGTGTTTCGTTACAGTGCCACCTAGTGGTCAGGAGATATGAAAAATGGCTATTTTTGCTCATAACTTCTCAGTGGTTTGACCAAAAATCTCAAAACTGGTCTTGGTAGATTCGGAGGAGCATGCCGAGTCGAACCATATCCAATTTTCCCATGTCAGCCATTTTGGGTGTCGGCCATTTTGTATTTAGCTTTAAAATGCTGTATCTTGAGAACGGATTAACGTATCGTTTCGACAATAATTACAAAAATGTTCGGCACCATGCCCTGAATGTACATACAAATTTTGGGGCCAGCGCCACCTTGTGGTCAAAAGTTATAACGAAATTTCGAAAAATGCTAATAACTTCTGAAAAAAATGGCTTATTGTAATAAAAGTGATCTCAAAATATTCCTTGGGTTAGGCCGAGAACATTGATACCAATTATGCCAAAATTGGCCTAACTTCCTGTTCGCCATTTTGATGAATGTAGAAAACCTACTTTTTCGAACTCCTCCGAGACCGTTAGTCGGATTTTCACCAAATTTGACTCGGATCATCTTCAGACCATGCTGACAAAAAGTTATGGATTTCGTGTCGATATTCGAAACCGTTTTCATTTAACGCATCAACGAATTTGCAGGTAAGATGCCAAAGCGCATCGGAAGCTGTATCTCTGCAAAGCTTTGAGATATTTGCACCAAATTTGGTATGTGGCATTAACACCTCACACTGATGACACCACATCAATTTGGTAGCAGCGCCACCTATTGGTCAAGAGTAATGAAGCATTCATTAACTATTAGTTTTAAAATGAACAAAAATGCTAATAACTGTAGATAGCATTGGCCTATTGTAATGAAACTGGTCTCAAAATATTCCTTGGATCATGCCGACAATATAGATACCAATTATGCAACAGTTGGCCAAACTCCCTGTCCGCCATTTTGAATTATGTTGAAAACCTACTTTTTCGAACTAGTCCTAGACCGTTTGTCCGATTTTCACCAAAATCGAGTCAGATCATCTTCAGACTGTGTTGACAAAAAGTTATGGATTTCATGTTGATAGTTGAAACCGTTTTCGTACAGCGCCTCTATAAATCTTAGGCTTGATGTGAAAATGACTCTAAGGCTATATCTTTGGAAAACTTTTACATAATGACACCAAACTTTGTGTGAACGTTTGTCATCTCACACTAAACACACCACATCGATTTGATAACAGCGCCACCTGTTGGTCAAACCTAATAAGCCATTAAATCATATCAGTAGGCGTTCTACATCACTTTTCTGTCGTTTTGACTAAAATCATCCTAAAATGGCTTCTTTTTACTTATTGTTGCAGTTGGTCTGCTGTTTCTGCCATCCTTAGCTCCTCATTTTCCGCTTTGAGTGCTTGGCCCCGTAATTGCTGCTTGCAGCTATATTTATTATTATTATTATTCTTCCGCCGCAAGTCTATGGCAACCCATAGAACCAATGGCGGGAAAGTTGTATAAATTTGCATACTGATAGAGGACAGTCTGAAATGTCACCATAGCCAATTTGGAATCTCTAACTCAAACTCTCTAGCGCCACCACTTCCCCAAAGTTTCACTTTCTTTTTGCTGATAACGTTTGAACCGTAAGCCATAAAATCAAAAGTATTTTTTCTCAGAATCCTTGGGTCATGCCGAGTCGAATGAACACAAAAATTCAAAAATCGTAAGGTTTAGTTTTTTTTCTATAATTAATTGTTTGAAAAACCTACTTTTTCGAACTCGTCCTAGACGGTTTGTCTGATTTTCACCAGAATTGGCTCAGATCATCTTCAGACCATGCAGGCAAAAAGTTATGGAATTCAAGTTGATTGGACAAACCGTTCTCGAATAACGTGCTAATTAATTCTACGAAAAGCGTTCAAAAATGGAAGTGAGGCCATATCTCCGCAACGCTTTGGAGTATTGAGACCAAACTTGGTGTATGCTATAACAAGCATGACCTGAGGCTACCTGCAGTGTTTCGTCACAGTGCCACCTAGTGGTCAGGAGATATGAAAGTTGGCTATTTTTGCTTATAACTTCTTAGTGATTTGGCCAAAAATCTCGAAACTCATCCCGTTAGATTCGGAGGAGCATGCCGAGTCAAACCATATCCAATTTTCCCATGTCAGCCATTTTTGGTGTCGGCCATTTTGAATTTAGTTTTACAATGCTGTATCTTGAGAACGGATTAACGTATCGTTTCGACAATAATTACAAAAATGTTTGGCACCATGCCCTGAATGTACATACAAATTTTGGGACCAGCGCCACCTTGTGGTCAAAATTTATAACGAAATTTCGAAAAATGCTAATAACTTCTGAAAAAAATGGCTTATTGTTATAAAAGTGATCTCAAAATATTCCTTGGGTCAGGCCGAGAACATTGATACCAATTATGCCAAAATTGGCCTAACTTCCTGTTCGCCATTTTGATGAATGTAGAAAACCTACTTTTTCGAACTCCTCCTAGACCGTTAGTCTGATTTTCACCAAATTTGACTCGGATCATCTTCAGACCATGCTGACAAAAAGTTATGGATTTCGTGTCGATATTCGAAACCGTTTTCATTTCACGCATCAATGAATTTGCTGGAAAGATGCCAAAGTGCATCGGAAGCTGTATCTCTGCAAAGCTTTGAGATATTTGCACCAAATTTAGTATGTGGCATTACCACCTCACACTGATTACACCACATCAATTTGGTAGCAGCGCCACCTATTGTTCAAGACTAATGAAGCATTCATTAACTATTAGTTTTAAAATGAACAAAAATGCTAATAACTGTAGATAGCATTAGCCTATTGTAATGGAACTGGTCTCAAAATATTCCTTGGGTCATGCCGACAACATAGATACCAATTATGCAACAGCTGGCCAAACTCCCTATCCGCCATTTTGATTTATGTTGAAAACCTACTTTTTCGAACTAGTCCTAGACCGTTCGTCCGATTTTCACCAAAATCGAGTCAGATCATCTTCAGACTGTGCTGACAAAAAGTTATGGATTTCTTGATGATAGATGAAATCGTTTTCATATAGCGCCTCTACAAATTTTATGCTTGATGCCAAAATGACTCTAAGGCTTTATCTCTGCAAAGCTTTGACATAATGACACCAAACTTTGTGTGTGCCTTTGTCACCTCACACTAAACATGCCACATGGATTTGATAACAGCGCCACCTGTTGGTCAAACGTAATAAGCATTAAATCATATCAGTATGCGTTCTACATAATTTTTCTGTAATTTCCACTAAAATCCTCTTAAAATTGCTTCCTTTTCCTTATTGTTGCAGTTGGTCTGCTGTTCCTGCCATCCTTAGCTCCTCATTTTCCGCTTTGAGTGCTTGGCCCCGTAATTGCTGCTTGCAGCTATATTTAGGGGCCAAGCACCGAAGGTGCGAAGGCACCTATTGTATCCGTTAGAATTCTTATTATTATTATTATTCCGCCGCAAGTCTATGGCAGCCCATAGAACCGCTTGCGGGAAAGTTGTATAATTTGGCACACTGATAGAGGACCGTCCCAACATTAAACATAGCAAGTTTGGAGTCTCTAACTTAAACTCTCTAGCGCCACCATTTGTCCAAACTTTCACTTTCTTTTTGCTAATAACTTTTGAACCGTAAGCCACAAAATCAAAATTCCAATTTTCCCTGAATCCTTGGGTCATGCCGAGTCGAATGAACACCAAATTTCAAAAATCCTAAGGATTAGTTTTTTTTCTATAATTTATTGTTTGTAAAACCTACTTTTTCGAACTCGTCCTAGACGGTTTGTCTGATTTACACCAAAATTGGCTCAGATCATCTTCAGACCATGCAGGCAAAAAGTTATGGAATTCAAGTTGATTGGACAAACCGTTCTCCAATTAACGCGCTAATTAATTCTACGAAAAGCGTTCAAAAATGGAAGTGAGGCAATATCTCCGGAACGCTTTGGAATATTGAGACCAAACTTGGTGTGTGTTATAACAAGCATGACCTGAGGCTACCTGCAGTGTTTCATCACAGTGCCACCTAGTGGTCAGGAGATATGAAAAATGGCTATTTTTGCTTATAACTTCTCAGTGGTTTGACCAAAAATCTCAAAACTGGTCTTGTTAGATTTGGAGGAGCATGCCGAGTCGAACCATATCCAATTTTCCCATGTCAGCCATTTTGGGTGTCGGCCATTTTGAATTTAGCTTTAAAATGCTGTATCTTGAGAACGGATTAACGTATCGTTTCGACAATAATTACAAAAATGTTCGGCACCATGCCCTGAATGTACATACAAATTTTGGGGCCAGCGCCACCTTGTGGTCAAAAGTTATAGCGAAATTTCGAAAAATGCTAATAACTTCTGAAAAAAAATGGCTTATTGTAATAAAAGTGATCTCAAAATATTCCTTGTGTCAGGCCGAGAACATTGATACCAATTACGCCAAAATTGGCCTAACTTCCTGTTCACCATTTTGATTCATGTAGAAAACCTACTTTTTCGAACTCCTCCTAGACCGTTAGTCGGATTTTCACCAAATTTGACTCGGATCATCTTCAGACCATGCTGACAAAAAGTTATGGATTTCGTGTCGATATTCGAAACCGTTTTCATTTAACGCATCAACGAATTTGCAGGTAAGATGCCAATGCGCATCGGAAGCTGTATCTCTGCAAAGCTTTGAGATATTTGCACCAAATTTGGTATGTGGCATTATCACCTCACACTGATGACACCACATCAATTTGGTAGCAGCGCCACCTATTGGTCAAGAGTAATGAAGCATTCATTAACCATTAGTTTTAAAATATACAAAAATGCTAATAACTGTAGATAGCATTAGCCTATTGTAATGAAACTGGTCTCAAAATATTCCTTGGGTCATGCCGACAACATAGATACCAATTATGCCACAGTTGGCCAAACTCCCTGTCCGCCATTTTGATTTATGTTGAAAACCTACTTTTTCGAACTAGTCCTAGACCGTTTGTCCGATTTTCACCAAAATCGAGTCAGATCATCTTCAGACTGTGCTGACAAAAAGTTATGGATTTCATGTTGATAGTTGAAACCGTTTTCGTACAGCGCCTCTATAAATTATAGGCTTGAAGTGAAAATGACTCTAAGGCTATATCTTTGGAAAACTTTGACATAATGACACCAAACTTTGTGTGAACGTTTGTCATCTCACACTAAACACACCACATCGATTTGATAACAGCGCCACCTGTTGGTAAAACCTAATAAGCCATTAAATCATATCAGTAGGCGCTCTACATCATTTTTCTGTCGTTTTGACTAAAATCATCCTAAAATGGCTTCTTTTTACTTATTGTTGCAGTTGGTCTGCTGTTCCTGCCATCCTTAGCTCCTCATTTTCCGCTTTAAGTGCTTGGCCCCGTAATTGCTGCTTGCAGCTATATTTAGGGGCCAAGCACCGAAGGTGCGAAGGCACCTATTGAAACCGTTAGAATTCTTATTATTATTATTATTCTTCCGCCGCAAGTCTATGGCAGCCCATAGAACCGCTTGCGGGAAAGTTGTATAATTTGGCACACTGATAGAGGACCGTCCCAACATTAACCATAGCAAGTTTGGAGTCTCTAACTCAAACTCTCTAGCGCCACCATTTGTCCAAACTTTCACTTTCTTTTTGCTAATAACTTTTGAACCGTAAGCCACAAAATCAAAATTCCAATTTTCCCTGAATCCTTGGGTCATGCCGAGTCGAATGAACACCAAATTTCAAAAATCCTAAGGTTTAGTTTTTTTTCTATAATTTTTTGTTTGTAAAACCTACTTTTTCGAACTCGTCCTAGACGGTTTGTCTGATTTTCACCAAAATTGGCTCAGATCATCTTCAGACCATGCAGGCAAAAAGTTATGGAATTCAAGTTGATTGGACAAACCGTTCTCGAATAACGCGCTAATAAATTCTACGAAAAGTGCGCAAAAACGGATGTGAGGCCATATCTCCGCAACGGTTTGTCTTATTGAGACCAAACTTGGTGTTTGTTGTAACAAGCATGACCTGAGGCTACCTGCAGTGTTTCGTCATAGTGACACCTAGTGGTCAGGAGATATGAAAAATGGCTATTTTTGCTTATAACTTCTCAGTGGTTTGACCAAAAATCTCAAAACTAGTCTTGTTAGATTCGGAGGAGCATGCCGAGTCGACCCATATCCAATTTTCCCATGTCAGCCATTTTGGGTGTCGGCCATTTTGAATTTAGCTTTAAAATGCTGTATCTTGAGAACGGATTAACGTATCGTTTCGACAATAATTACAAAAATGTTCGGCACCATGCCCTGAATGTACATACCAATTTTGGAGCCAGCGCCACCTTGTGGTCAAAAGTTATAACGAAATTTTGAAAAATGCTAATAACTTCTGAAAAAAATGGCTTATTGTAATAAAAGTGATCTCAAAATATTCCTTGGGTCAGGCCGAGAACATTGATACCAATTATGCCAAAATTGGCCTAACTTCCTGTTCGCCATCTTGATGAATGTAGAAAACCTACTTTTTCGAACTCCTCCTAGACCGTTAGTCGGATTTTCACCAAATTTGACTCGGATCATCTTCAGACCATGCTGACAAAAAGTTATGGATTTCGTGTCGATATTCGAAACCGTTTTCATTTAACGCATCAACGAATTTGCAGGTAAGATGCCAAAGCGCATCGGAAGCTGTATCTCTGCAAAGCTTTGAGATATTTGCACCAAATTTGGTATGTGGCATTAACACCTCACACTGATGACACCACATCAATTTGGTAGCAGTGCCACCTATTGGTCAAGAGTAATGAAGCATTCATTAACTATTAGTTTTAAAATGAACAAAAATGCTAATAACTGTAGATAGTATTAGCCTATTATAATGAAACTGGTCTCAAAATATTCCTTGGGTCATGCCGACAACATAGATACCAATTATGCAACAGTTGGCCAAACTCCCTGTCCGCCATTTTGAATTATGTTGAAAACCTACTTTTTCGAACTAGTCCTAGACCGTTTGTCCGATTTTCACCAAAATCGAGTCAGATCATCATCAGACTGTGCTGACAAATAGTTATGGATTTCATGTTGATAGTTGAAACCGTTTTCGTACAGCACCTCTATAAATTATAGGCTTGATGTGAAAATGACTCTAAGGCTATATCTTTGCAAAACTTTGACATAATGACACCAAACTTTGTGTGAACGTTTGACATCTCACACTAAACACACCACATCGATTTGATAACAGCGCCACCTGTTGGTCAAACATAATAAGCCATTAAATCATATCAATAGGCGTTCTACATCATTTTTCTGTCGTTTTGACTAAAATCATCCT
The DNA here is from genome assembly GCF_049309525.1 of Garra rufa. Taxonomy (NCBI): domain Eukaryota; kingdom Metazoa; phylum Chordata; class Actinopteri; order Cypriniformes; family Cyprinidae; genus Garra; species Garra rufa. Next base: position 752,722 of record NW_027394276.1, on the reverse strand, counting down.
AAAATGGCTTCTTTTTACTTATTGTTGTAGTTGGTCTGCTGTTCCTGCCATCGTTAGCTCCTCATTTTCCGCTTTGAGTGCTTGGCCCCGTAATTGCTGCTTGCAGCTATATTTATTATTATTATTCTTCCGCCGCAAGTC